>NC_056737.1:217345896-217605896 GCF_019279795.1 Protopterus annectens
AAAAAAAACTATGTTTACATTTGTGGCAGTATTTGGGAGATCGGATTGCAGAAGGAAACTTAATTTTTGAAATGTACTGATAACTTGGGTGTTAATGTCTGTACATTGTGCTAAATCAAAAAAAAATGTACATATATATATATATATATATATATATATATATATATATATATATATATATATACATACATACATAGAGAGAAGAGATGATGTCTACATACATGCATACAAATGTAATCTGGACAGCAGAATTGAAATGTTTGTACAGTTAATGTTACAGGGTGAATCCCACGTTAAAGCATTTTCCACTGAAACTGTTGTGGGAAGCGAAATGTGCAATATGTGGAACTCAAAATCAGATTAAGCCTCTAAGGAGTCCATCATGAGATGGAGATGAGTAGTAGTTACAACAATGGTCATGAATTTTTTAATAATGAGTCACTGAGTCAATGAGACAACATGACAATTTTTGTTGTGTGCACAAATTACCATTCATATGGAAAATTAACACTTACATTACACTTGGAATGTGAACATGAATATGAAAAGCAACCATAATGATCTGAGCACAATGACTCAGTTATTTAGTTTCATGTATGGCTGTGTTAATCTGGTAATTCACTACTGATTACCATCTTAGTCCTGTTCATATCTGCATAGGAGCTGGTGCCTAAGTCAGCAGACATAGGTCAGTAATCTTGAATGGGGCACCAGTCCCTCACAGGACACATACACTCCTTCACGGTCTTATGCACACCTACAGGCAATTATACATACATGTAAAAAGTAAATGATTTTATTACCATGCAGACAGGATTCATGTTATGAATTGTTAATGTGCTGCTTCCTGTACTCCAGGGTTTGATTCCCTCAGCCTGCATTTACCTACTGTGTGACTAACGAGAGAGTGTTACTGGCAGAGTCTGAAATAGACCCATATGGATCAGTGCCCTACTCTACTTAACAAATGCAATTAAATAAGATCCCTGTAACAACCTCAAAGAGAGAGATTTTCTTGAAATAATAGAGGGAGCAAGATGGTTGACAGAACAGTCTCAAAACAACCCCCTGTCCACAAACCAGTAACCTTCACAGGCTGTCCAAATTCTCAAACATTACTGGTTAAATGGAACCTTATTTTGAATAAATTATATTGCAGCGATGCACTGCATTGTGACATATAAAACAGGAAGTCATGACGTTCCCTGGTAAGGTGGTTTTGAATAGCAGTAAGGTCCAAGTGGTCCTGAATGCAAGTATGAAACCATTAATTGTTGAATGCAACCAGACAGTGGTCATTCACAGTAAGCTTATGAAGACAATTTGAGTGGGGTCAAGATCTATTACTTATAACCTTTCTTAAACAAAGGGATCATTACCAGCTCCAGCAGGGTCAAGAAATCCTGCCATTTCTTCTTCAAGGAGCTCCCAAAGTTTCAAAGCATTTTTGAATGTTATAAAAGAGATAAAAGAACTAGAGGTGGAATTGTTAGAAGAGGGAAGGAGAAAACTAAATAGAAATAAATGGAAACTATGGGAACAATGCCTAAAGAATAAGGTTCAGATGCATACTTCTCAGCTGTACAGATTTTCAGACTTCATATCCTTCAGAAAAAATAATGCTAATGCAAAACTTGTTATTCTATCAACTTTTTGAGTAAGACCAATATTTAAGAAACTGTCCCTATATTTGGGCCTTTGTCCCACTTTTATTTATGGCTTTGTCCAGATTTCTTGCTCTAAGAGGTTGAGAGGTATGTTCGGAAAGAGTGATATTTCAAGGAAGGCGGGACTTGTGTAATCTATGTAATGTTAAACTGAATAATTAAGACAAAAATCATATTTATAATTTTTGTACAAAGAAAAATGTGTGTGTGTGTGTGTGTGTGTGTGTGTGTGTGTGTGTGTGTGTGTGTGTGTGTGTGTGTGTGTGTGTGTGGGCCTGTGCATGTGTGTACAAATACATGCATGTGTGTGTGTGAAGAATAAACTGGATATACCAACTTGGATTAAACTGGAAAGCAGTACAAACTTAAAATACATGCTCCTCTTGAAAAAAAAAAGTAACCTGGCATGCAGTGTTACAAACTGTATGAAAGATGCAAAAGGCTAAGAGATTAGAAAATATGAATTGAATTTGGATCACTAACAATATTTTAATAAATGCTACTATATCTACTATCAAGGTAGATGGGAATCGAACTCTGATACATTAGGGGTAACAGCATTCTAAGTACCTTGAGGACTTCAAAATTTAGGATTTACTTTCTTTGCTTTCTGTCTTCCAATTGCTTGGGTCTCACATATGTAGACAGATACCAACCCATTTTAAATGATAAAGCAGTTGTCTGTCAAGTTCCTGCCTAGGTGGTAAAACAAATAAGAGGGCATTTTTGGGAATCCTTTCCATATGACTTCCTACTGCAGCTGGAATCACAACGCAAATACTGTTTCTGTTGATCCAGGCTCAAACCCTAAATCAGAAACATAGAAGTATTCCTTCTCTGCATTATGAATTAACTAAAATAACTCAGCTTCTCAAGTTACAAATTTCACTTGCTCCAGGGCAGCACTCAGTCAGATGTGTTTGTTAAATCCTGCAGTGTTTCATCAGGAGGAGGAATTACCTGGCAGTTGTCATATTTTCTCCTTTTCTTTCTTAACTTGGTAAATCCAGTAGCACAAGTGCCTGTTTTCAGGGGCATTCTGGTATCACTGTATTGCCTGATTAAGTGGCTTGCTCAGATTTACACAGCAAGCTAATACAGAATGAGGCAACAAAACTCAGGACTACAAGATAAAGTTTAACAGTTTATAACTTTAAATTTGTGAGCTCAACTGCAAGTCAGTTAAAAACAGTTTAGATCCTTTCTAATAATAATAATAATAATAATACTTAAAATTATTTAATTTAATTCTAATATATTTACTGACAAGCTAATGCCATGTCAATAAATAGAAGGGCAAATACAGTAAGATGTGGGCAGTTTACACTGGTCAGTCAACCATTGCCTAGTACATTTCTGGAAAACGAGAGGACAAAAGTTTGTGGGACCCCCTGAGGTGTGAAACAGAAATCTTAACCAATGAGCCACCATGAAACAGTGGCAGCAAAGGCACTACATATACAAGTATGGTTATATATGTAAAGCCTACCATTATGCAGTGCAGAATAGAAATGGCTCACCTCTGTCCTGCACCACAGATGATGATGTTGTTTGATGTTTGTAATCTGCAATGCCTCTTGGGAAAGCCTGAATGTCCCTTATTCCATAGTAAAGGATAGATGATAGTGAAAGTCACCAGCAATGATTATAGCAAATAATTAAGTATAAATTATAATGTACTTCTTAAAACCCAGTAATGGTAATAATTTGCAAGAATGCGGGTTGTAGTAGAAGGGGAATGCCACTTTTACCTATTGTGTCTGACTGACTGTACACTATTGTGTACCTCAACTCCCTTTGCTGAAGGAAAAAAGAATGAGAACTTATGTTCCCTCATAGAGGAAAAAGTGTAAGGAGTACAGCAAAAAAGGACAATATTACCAAACAATACAATATATACAAATTCAACACCATCAATCAACTTTTGCTGTGCAGGAAGGAAACATCACATTCAGAATGTTCTTTGTTGTTCTATGCTTTCACTTGTTGGCATTTTCTTTAACTTGATGACATCATTCACAATGGCCTTGAAAAAGATCTTCACAAGATTTTACAGGGTTCTCTTTGCCTTATGATTCAGCATTACCCAGAAATGTGCCCTACAGTTGGTGTATTTCTTAAGAATGCAGCATCAGCCATCAGTATGCCCCAAAGTCTGCTTGTGGCTGAACTCATTCAGTATTACTTACTAATATACACCAAAAACATGTGTATTTTAACAATGCATTCACATCAGTGTACCCCAGAGCTTGCGTGTGACTTAGAATATGCAGTGTCACCCATCACTGTATCCCAAAGTCTATAACTTAATTCCCCAACAACACTCACTTCTGTACTCCCAAGTCCATATGTGACTTAGTACATTCAGCACCACCAACTATTGAACCCAAATCCTCTGTGGGATTTAATGCAGTCAGTATCACTGCACTCCAAAAGCCTTCATATGAATTAATGCATGCTGTTTCACCCATCGCTGTACCCCAAAATCCCATGGCACGATGCCCTCACCAGCAGCCATTACTCTGCCCCACTGTACCACAAACTTTTGTGCATTTTTATCAATGTAGCATGACAGACCACTGCACCTCAAAGGCTGAGTGCAGCTAAATATGTTCAGAATTACCTTGAATTGTGCTTCACGATCTGTGTGTGACTTAAGGCATGCAATATCTCTGTCAACTGTACCCCAAAGCCTGTGTGATGTAAGCCATTCAGCATCGGGTATGGCTGTACCCCAGTGACTGCATGTAATTCAATACCTTTAGCAACAGCCATCACTGTTCATCAAAGGTGGTACATGATGTAATGCATCCAACATTGCTTAGTCTGTACCCCAAATCCCCTGAGTTTATATATTTTACATTACCTACCACTGTACCCAGAAAGTCTGTGTGTTCCTTAAGCAATGCAGAATGACACTATTCTATTGTTTTAATATGAATTTAGCATTAGCCACTGCTGAACCCCAAGTCCTGTATGTGATGTAATCCATTCAGCATCATCCACCACTGTACCCCAAAGTGTGACTTAATATACTAAGCATTATGTAGTCTGTACCCCAAAGCCCTTGCTTAGCTTATATATTCAGCATTACCCGTCACTGTAACTTAAAGCTTATGACAGCGGTTGCATTGTTACCTCACAGCAAGAGGTTCTCCTGTTCGATTCTTGGCTGGAGTGCCTTCTGTGTGGAGTCTGCACGTCCTCCCCACGGTCGAGTGGCCTCCGAAAGACATGCGTGAATGGGCGTGCCTTCGCTGAAGATTGGGCATCGGGCTGGCAACTCGGCACCATAAAAATCAACTGCCAATCATTAGCAGACCAGAGTTCTGCTGTGGCGACCCCTAACCGGGAAAAGCCGAAAAGACAAACAACAACTGAATTGGACAACAAAAGCCCTTTTTAGCCATAGCCTTGTTAACTCAGATTAAGAAAAAACAGAAAATTGCTTCAAGTGAAAACAACAACATGGACATAGCATTAAAAGTTTGTTGAGATAACATACACGAATGATGTATAATACCATCGAATTGTAAACTGATAAAACAGGTAACAATTTGAAATGTCAGGACTTGCTAAAGTGAGTTCCAACTGACACTGAACCTCAGAAAAAACACACTTACATATCTTAAGTCTGAGGTGGCCTTTTCTCTGAATATCCTCTTTTCTCTGAAGTATGATGATCTCAAAGTATATACAAGTTTGGTGAGTGCATGGTACTCCTTGCCCCCCCCCCAAAAAAAAACAGAAGGAGAAGAGCGATGTTGAAGATTCACCCTTCTACATTTTATACGTGTCAGCACTTAGCATCTTGAATGCTGACATTTCAACAGGGAGAGGATAAAATATCCTGTTATACTAATGTGGACTCATCTGGGCAAGCAATCACCAACATGATTAAAGGAGCCTGAAATTACATTTTAATGCCTTGGTTATACATGGAAAATTAATTAGATATTGATTTCAGAAGGAAGGGAATTCCATATTTGAGATCCTAGTATTTTAGAAGAAAAAGTTACTGCAGTGAAATGTATTGATCTCTCCCAGAAGCAATGTTGAATCTGAATGTTTTGTTTCTTGTTATTTATTTTTTTCTCTCCATTATTCAGGGTACAGATTTATATCAATGCATATTAAACACAGTGTATCTGAAAGTGTTAATAAGGAGTTTATTCCTTTAACTGATTGGAAGGCGCTTGGCCTTAGTCAGTGTCCCTTAATGATGTTCACTGCATGAGGTATCTGTTACAGATTAACAGACTTTGTTTTGAAATGTCTAGAGCTTGTTTAGTTATTTCATATATGACTTTGCAAACAACTAAAGAATATATTTTAGGATAAATACACCCTTGGTTATGGACACCCTAATTTCTCTCAATACGATAGCTATTCCCTAGCAAGATGCCAATATAGCCATGGATTTTTTTAACAAATTACCCATGCACAAGCAGGAAGGAAAGGATGGATCTAACCACTCTCCTTAGCATTTGTAGGTGCATACTGCTTTGAATGTACCCCATCTGAAGCAATAGTGCCCTATTCTTCTTTGACTCCTGATAGCCTTTTGCAGATACTTTGTTTTTATGAAGTTAATTTTCAGACCTAGATTTTTCAGCTATGAGCACATAGATAATCCAGGTAGATGGAGCTAGACGATTCATACATCCATTTTCCAATAACCCACTTTATCCTTGTTAGAAATACGGGGATGCCAGAACCAATCCCAGCACCCAAGGGGGAACAAGACTATTAAACCTGTTTCTGTACAGGGCGCAGGTCTGGGGGTGCTGTACTGCAAAATGCACCCTCTCACTCGTTCACAATTTATCACACACATGAGCAATTTTGAGAATGCCAACTCTGCTGCTGCATGTCTTTGGCAGGAGGAAGGAAACGAGAGAACCTGGAGAAGTAGATGCAAACGGGAATAGTTTGCTATAATCATTATGAGTTTCACAGATCATGCCATCAGAAAAAAATGCATCAGCTATTATTAAGGGTTATGGACAGGCCATTTATGAATGTAGTAAACAGTTGTAACCCAAATACATATCTTTGTAGTACCACTTTTTTAACTGTCTAGGTGGTTCAGTGATGTAGATCTTGTAATACACTAAACACACTTTACTTAAGATATGACTTGAACCAATACAATTAATAGTTCAGTATTACACATAACGTGCTTTGGTTAAATTAAGCAGTAAAGCCCCCTACCCATCAGATCTTTGTTGTCCACAGCTTTAACTATGGAGCCAGTCAGTGAGAGCAGACCTACTCAGGTAGTATGTTCCCTTTATGAATCCACATTGGTGGTCACTTAGATGGCAGTATGAATCTAAATTATCTTTAATGTGCAAAACTAAAGCAAGATTTTGGGCAACAGAGAAATAAACAAAACTGACCTGAAAGAATCCCCCCTTGTTATGAAATTCACATTTAGGTTAAGTTATGATGTTAAGCTTCTTCCACAATTCCAAAAAGATACATCATGGAAATATGTTAATGCAGCTACAAAAGTGACCTATGTCCCCACTAGCCTTGGACAGAGGGTACTCAAATCCAGTTGCCTGTAGATTGGTGCTTCTCAAAGCTACTTGCTCACCATAGAGATAGGCAACCTACTGAAGTAAAAGTCAGTTGAGTACCTGTAGAGACTGTTTGTTATCCTCATATTGATATCCCTGATCCAGGTTTCAGAACAACCCAGCTGCTTGGCAAAAAATAAATGCAAACTCCCTAGCTAGCATTTAGGGCTTCATTGTTTGCCCCTCAATATTTAATGTGGAAAAAACATGCTGCCTACCCCTGTGTGCTAAGTTGTTTAGTTGTCTCCGGAAAGTTTAAGTTTCCTAACCTGATGCATTGCTGCTCTTTTAAAAAGGTAGCCTTAGCTTTACTATTGCAACTTTAGCAAAAAATCTCTAATGGTACAATATTGTGTACACAGCGCTCAACCTCTTATCTCCAGAATCAGGGACAAACTCAAAAATAATCAGGAACAAAGTCACCTAATTAGGAGTACTATTTAAATACTGGTGCTCTAATTTAAAATAGTCAACAGGGTAAGAGAAAATTTGAATTAGCATGAATGTCCTGAAGTAAAATAAGTCTAACGTTAAAAATTACTTATATTTTCTAACAGTAATCTACCATGTTTACTCAAAACATCCAAGAATGTAAGAGGGACAGAGCAAAACTCTGAGCTAAAAATCGGGGATCATTGAGAGGTACTGACTGTACATAAGTTTGGTGACACTTCATGCCATTGTATTGTTTGTCTAGCTGAAATAAGTTTAGCAAATGAGTCTACTCTCAGGGTAATCCAAGGAAAGCATTCTCCTTTCCCCATGATGGTCACTGAGTAAAATTCCTCCTATAGAGGTAGAGGAATATTAAAAAAAGTTAGTTTCTTGTAAACTCAGATTCAATGAACATTTTGAGGTAACAACTAATTCAGCAGTTCCACTTAATTAGATAAGAAAAAGAAGTTATGTCTTACATAACATTCCGTCTGTACTGTTGATCCTCGTCCACTCATTACGTATGGGTTACGGTTCCGATATCGGAACCGAGCCGGCCATATACCAAGCTCGTGCCAGCGATAAACTCTCGAGCTAAGCAATCTCTTACCCATAATCTCCCTCTCCCTGTTACCTCAGATTGAGTTTGCAAGTCAGGAAAAAGGTTGAGGCTATCTCTGGTCAAATGACCTAAAGAAAAGGATGGTGAGATCCACTAGAAGCCATAGGAGGGGGAAGGAGGGAGGGTCGTAATGCGTGGACGAGGATCAACAATACAGATGGAACGTTATGGTAAGACATAACATCTTTATCTGATATTGTTAATTCTCATCCACTTCCTTATGTATGGGACAGAGTCCCCAGCTACCTCTATTCCTGGGAGGCTTTCATGGAAGGGCATTCCTGAGCACCATAGAACCAAAAGATGCTCTTCCCCTGGAGGCCAAGTCCAACTTGTAATGATTGATAAAGGTATGAGGAGTGGCCCAAGTTGCAGCTGCACAGATGTCATGTAAAGAAGCTTTGGCATGGAAGGCAGCAGAAGTTGCCACTGACCTTGTTGAATGAGCCTTGATGGTAGTGGGCAAAGACGTATTGTGTACCGAATAAATACGGGTCACAGTGTCTTTTAACCATCTAGCCAATGTGACCTTAGCAACAGCACATCCTAATCTACATCCAGAAAAAGCCAAGAATAACTGGTCTGATTTACGGAAAGATGTAGTCCTTTGCGAATAGAAACGGAGTTGTCTGTGTACATCTAGGGTATGTAGGCAGTACTCTCCCTCATTAGAATGATCAGGAAAAAACACTGGCAATTCAATGGTCTGATTAATAGACATTTCAGAAATTACTTTTGGCAAGAAGGAAGGGTTAGTTCTTAAGGATACCCTGTCTGGATGAAAAATCAAGTATGGACTCTTTGTACATAGGGCCTGAAGCTCAGAGATACGTCTGGCAGAAGTAATAGCGACCACAAACAAAGTCTTCCACAACAGATATTTGAGGTCGAATGAAGCAGCTGGTTCAAAACTGGGCAATGTCAGAGCTTGAAGAACTAAAGATAAATCCCAAGGTTGAATAGGTTCCCTGAAAGGGGGTTTCAGATGATTCACACCCTTTATGAAGGTTTTACATAACTTGTGAGACATGAGGGAGGAGTCTTGGACATTCTCGTGGAAATTAGAGATCGCAGCCAAATGTACTCTAATGGTAGATGCTGACAGCCCCGATTGAAATAGGGCGGTTAGATATTCGAGTACCATCGACACCGGTGCTGAAAAGGGATCAATTTCCTTATCTTTTAGCCAACAGGTAAATCTTTTCCATTTGCCTAGATAAGTCATTCTAGTGGAGGGCTTATGAGATGCAGTGAGAATGTCCTGTACTTGTGAGGGAAGATCATTTTACCTGGCAATCAAGGGAATTGGAGGAGCCAAGCTGTGAGCTTCAGACTGCGCAGGTTGGGGTGAATCAGATTCTGCGGATGGAAGATCAACTTCAAAGTTGGACGAAGAATCCATGGTTGATCTAGCAGGTGAGGCCACAGAAAAGGGAACCAAATCTGACGAGGCCAATATGGAGCAATAAGAATCACTTTGCTCTTCAATCGACAGGCTTTCTTTAGAAGCTGGGGAATGAGGGGAGTGGGTGGGAAGGCATAAAGAAGACCCGAGGGCCAATCGTGAACTAGAGCATCCCTGGGTGACTGTCCTGGAGGGGGAATCAGGGCAAAGTAGTTGCTGCATTTGAAGTTGGTCGGGGATGCAAAGAGGTCACAGCATGGATGGCCCCAACGGTGGAAGATCTCTGCCGCTATGAGAGGATTCAGGGACCACTTGTGAGGTTGAAGAATGCACCTGCTGAGTCTGTCTGCTATCACGTTGGAACTCCCGGGAATGTGCGTTGCTAGAAGAAAGCAGCTGATAGCCATCGCCCACTGCCATATCCTCATGGCCTCTTGACAGAGGGGGTAGGATTGGTTCTGCCCTGTTTGTTGATGTACCAGACTACCGCCATGTTGTCTGATTGTATCACAATTGTCCCTGATGGCAGCAAGGGATGGAATGCCTGCAACACCAGAAGCACAGCACGCAGCTCTAAAACATTTATATGCAGATGGGCCTCCACTTCGGACCAAGTGCCTTGGACTGTCTGACCCTGACATAGCCCTCCCCACACCATCAAGGAGGCGTCCGTGGTCACTCTAGCCATGGGTTGCTGAGGGGAGTAGGGGCGAGACCATTGTGATGGGTTGTGGTTCAACCACCACTTTAGATCTTCTTTGCATCTCTGAGTTATGTGAATCTTGGCTGAAAGGGGAAGATGGAAAGGATACCATTGGGTGAGCAGTAGCCATTGTAGAAGCCTCATGTGAAACCTGGCTAAGGGGACAATGGTGATGCAAGCTGCCATGGAGCCCAACAGCTGCAGGATCGAGTGAGCTGTGGATTTTTCCATTGAGGGAACTGGTAACAGTTGCTGTCTGATTCTTGATATTCTGTGTTCCTGTGTTCTGTGTATGGACGCTCTGCAAGTTTTTGAGTCCAAAATGACCCCTATGAATTCTGTGGACTGAGAAGGTGTGAGATTGGATTTCTGCCAGTTTATTGTTATGCCCAACTTTTTGATAGTATTGAGAGAATATGCCAGGGCTTCCTCCAATAGGTGTCTGGTGGAGGCGGAGAGGAGCCAGTCATCTAGATATGGAAAAACCTGAAAACCTTGAAGTCGCAGGTGAGCTGTGACAACTGCCATGCACTTTGTAAACACTCTGGGGCTGTAGAGAGTCCAAAGGGCAGTACTCTGAACTGGTAATGACTGGCTCCCGCACAGAAGCGCAGGAATCTTCTTGATGGTCTGTCCACCTTTATGTGGTAGTATGCATCCTGAAGATCTATCGAGCACATCCAATCGTCTTTTTCCCAGAGAGGAATGATAAACTGTATAGTGACCATCCGAAATTTTTGCACACTCACAAATTTGTTTAGCACACTGAAATCCTAAATTGGTCTCCAGTCCCTGGTTTTCTTTGGCACCAAAAATACTCTAGAGTAGAATCCGGATCCTATTTGGTCTGCTGGGACTACTTGGATGA
This sequence comes from Protopterus annectens, assembly GCF_019279795.1. Classification (NCBI taxonomy): domain Eukaryota; kingdom Metazoa; phylum Chordata; order Ceratodontiformes; family Protopteridae; genus Protopterus; species Protopterus annectens. The sequence continues at coordinate 217,357,182 of NC_056737.1, forward strand.
CTCTTTTAACAGCTTTGTAATCTCTAGAGCTGCTTCTTCCCTTTGACTGGGTGGAACGTCAGGAAATCTTGATGGAGGGACAGGACAAAGTACGAAGGGGATCTTGTAACCTCTGGTTATTATCCTTTGTACCCAAGATTCGTTGGTAATGGTTAGCCAGGCAGAAGGGTACAAAGATAAACGTCCCCCGACCACTTCCAGAGGAAAGGGGTTGGGCCGCTCTTCAGGAGCACTGGTAGGACTGCCCAGAGAAGGAATCTCTGGAACGTGGACCCCCTCTGCCCCGAAAGAGGCATCTTCCTTGTGAGTTTCCCCCTCTGCCCCTAGGGAAAAAATCAGCCTGTGTATCACGGAAAGGGCCATGAGATTTTCTGTACCACATCTTCCCGCTCTTTTGGTTTCTGGAGAAAGCATGTTGGGGGGAAGACTAATGGACACCTATGGCAGACATGGTCTTACCATCCTGTTCACACCTGGCCAATGTAGTTTTGACTTTGGATCCAAACAAGGAGGAGGACTCGATGGGAGCATTGAGAAAGGAAGCCTTGAAGGGTTCTGTGAAATTACACAAGCGCATCCAGGCATGTCATCTCAAAACAATGCCTAAACTTGCTGCTCTAGCCACTCCTTCTGATGCATGGGACACCAAGCGCATGGAGGAGTTCAAAATAGATTCAATAGTGGCCAGCTGAGAGGCCACTTTGTCATGGACCTCATTGGACACGGCACCTGCCAAAGTTTCAGAGAGCTCAGATACTAGGTCTCTTTGAAGCCTGGTGAAGTGTGCCATATAATTCAGGGACCTGATAGCAAAGGTCGCTGATGCAAAGGTGTGCTTCCCTATCCTATCCAATGCCCTGGACCCTTTGTTGGGTGGATGGATAGTCTGGCTTTCCTCTTCTGCCAGGTCTTTCTTAGTTGCGGCTGCCACCACCAGAGCATCTACAGGGAGACCTTTAGACCAATGAGTTTCAGAAGCAGGGGGGGGGACAAGATTTTGTCTGGCCTCTGGGGAATGGCCTCAACAGTATCAGGGGTCTTCCATGCATGCTGCACAACGAGCCGGACCAGTTCATCTGCAGGTGGGGTAACCCAGGAGGTAGGGGGCCAGGCGCGAAAAGCCTGCAGGAACACAGACTCCTCAGAAGTTGGGTTATAGGACTGCCATTCACCTCTCTGTTTAAGGATTTCACCAAAGGATACGACAGAAGGTGAATGAGGGAACCCTCCCCCATCATCAAAGTCTGTGTCTTCAGTGAGAGACTCCTCAGTGGAGTCCATATGCTTCCTCTTGCATGAGTATTTCCGATGAACTTCCTCAGAGGGAGACGCTGGGGAAGACAACACCAAGGGGGTATCCTGTGGGAGTATATCCTGAGACCTCTGTGCCCGGTGTCCTCTAGAAGCGACCTGTGTACATAGTGGTCCAGAGGAAGATGATGAGATAGTAAGCACAGTATCAGCAGTAGACGCCAAGGCCTTCTCCATGACTTGGAAGACAGGTTCACTAGAAGAGGGGCGAGTGCCCAAGGGGGAAGTCATCACTCCCCTAAGTGATCCAGCCTGCCGACTGGGAGTCCCATGATGGCTGAGAAAAGTCAAATCCTGGGTCGTAGCAAAATTTTTCTGCCACAAAGGCAACTGCGGCTCCTTAGAGAGATTCATAAAGGGAACCATAGAGGAGGAAGACTGTCCTACATCAATAGATTTCAAGGGAGAAGGATAGGTCTTGAGAGGTGGAATTCCTCTGGCCAAAAGCACTTGATCCACAAGTCGCAATACTTCATGTTGGGAAAGGCTTCTGGTAGATCTCACAGAAACAGAAACAAGTCTATCTAGAGATTAGGGCAGGTCGGTGCCCATCTCAGTAGACTGCACCGAAAATAACGGTGCCGTAAAGGACTGCACTACAGGTGTCTGCACCGAGGAAGTCATCGGTGCTGATGTAATGGTCTGCACCAACGAAAAAGTCAGTGCTGAAGTAGTTGTCGGTGCTGAGGTTAGAACCGATAAAATAGTAAACAAGGACTGAGCTGTCGGTTCCGAAACAATGGTGGTCTGTGCCGACTGTGAGGTTGGTGCCGGTAAAGAACTCTGAACTGAGGGGCCCCTCGTTTCCAATACAGCAAAGGACATTGCTGCCATAGACATAGGTGGTGCCGAGGACTTTTTCAGAGCCGAAGATCTAGGCGCCGAAGGTGTCGGATCCGAGAGGGTCGAATCCAAAGCAGAAATCTTTGCTTTCTATCTTGGTTGATGAGAGTCCCCAGCCGGGGATGAAGGAAGAGATTTAGCCTTAGAAACATCCTCAGACTTCTTTTTATGGGATCTTGGAGGGGTTGAGGCCTCCGACCCAGAAATAGCCTCTGAAAAGGGAGACTTTAGTAACCCTTTCAGCAAAAGTTTATTTTTCCTCTCTATCAGTGTCCTGTTGGAAAAATTCTTACAAATCCCACAGGGTGGGTCAACAGTTAAGTGAGGTGCACCTAAACAGAAAACACACAAAGAATGTGCATATGAAGTAGGTAGTTTATGTCCACAATCATAACGTCTTTTAAAACCAGTACTACCTTTTTTTGACTTGCAAACTCAATCTGAGGTTGCAGGGAGAGGGGGAGTATGGGTAAGAGATTGCTTAGCTCGAGAGTTTATCGCTGGCGTGAGCTTGGTATATGGCCGACTCAGTTCATATATTGGAACCATAACCCATACGTAAGGAAGTGGACGAGGATTAACAATATCAGATTATATTTTTAAGTCAAACAGATATAGAGTTCTAACTCCATCTTGCAATTATGCTGTTCCATTACACTGAACCAATCAGTGTCATCCTTTCTTTATGAGAGTTTGTACAGCTGTTCTACTTTTAAAGGTCTGTATTTAGTCAATCTACACTTTAATTTTTGTGCCATACCCAAGACAATGATAGACACAAAGCAGGTATCACTAAAAACTAATAATTCAGCTAGAATGTAGTGGCAAGTATTGTGTCAATGGATACATATGCAATTGAATATGGAGTGATTCTTGGAATGAGGGATTTATCTAGGAGCTGAGTTAACATCAATACTGAAATAGAAGTTTGAAAGGACGTCAAGGGCATACAGCCATAGTTCAGCATCCCAAAGTTTACGGCATCCTAAATGAAGACATTCTGGCGGTGCAGGAACAACAATTGGGCTCCAAATCCATAATTAGTTGTTTTCAACAATGCTGGTAGTGGTTGGCATAACAAGCATATTCATGCTGCTCAACTGTCCATATTTTTGCAGAATGTCCAAATTTTACTTTATTTTTCATCTGTTTCTCATAAAAGTTGTGTTTCTAGCAAATCATTGAGGAATGAAGTCACTCAATAATGACAGGCATTTGAGTTTCAGACTTCATATCCCTCAAAAATGCATGCAAACACAAAACCTATTACTCTAGCAACTTTTCAAGTTTATAAGAGCAATATTGAATATTTGTTCCTGATTTTGGTTCTTTGCCCCTTCCCCCCACAATTATTTTTGGTTTTGTCCAGATTCCTTGTGCTAAGAGGTTGAGAGGTATGAGCATATTCTGAGTTTTAGTTGGCTAGCTATTCCACATTTATATGTCAGAAACTAATCTTCATCATATGGACTTCTTGTTCTTACCTGGTTCCTTACTCTGAGAGATATGACAATGATGTGAAATGTCAACAGAAAACATGTCTTCCTTCATAAGCCAGGATTCTGCAGTGTCAATAATGCGTGGTTAATGCATTTCAATTCAGCCTTCTAGAGTAGAGTAATTATTCATAACACTACTGGTGTTAACTGTTACTATATGAATGCTGCCAAACTCAGTTGATGGTCATTTGCTGTGGATTCAACCTCCTAACAGGAAGGAAGGCCAAATATGGTTTAATCTTAGACAGATGTCACTTTAAAGGATGTAGACCTGCTGAGTTATTCCAGTGGTTTGTCCCTGAGAAGACATAGAATCTGTACCAGTGTTTTAAATCACCAATATAAGTGAATGCTTTGAAGGGATAAATCCAAAATAACTAAGAACACTAATTATTGCAATGACATTAATAACCAGTAAATGACTTTAACCGCCTGTTATACCAGGATCAAGCCCTATCGCTCCTCCACCTACAGCCTATCAGGCCATTCATCTCACTGTAGTATGAGAAGGGATCCAAGAGAACCCTATGACCCATTCATCTCACTGTAGTATAAGAAGGGATCTATGAGAACCCTATGACCCATTCATCTCACTGTAGTGTGAAAAGGGAAACATGAGAACCCTATAACCCATTCATTCCTGCCTGGGAAAACAATTAAGCTTATCCACTCCACAGCAAGAGTCAGGTGGTAGGGAGCAGGCCACTTTGCTGGTCTTGCAGCAAGGTCTACCCTCTCCCTTTGTGAAACACCCCCCTATGTCATCTCTTTGAAGTTCCATTAAGTGTTGCCTTTCGAGGGGAAGTGTACCCCCGCATGCAGAATTCCCTTTGAATTACAGAGAAACTTGGATATGGCAGCACAGTTTCACTAGACTTTATCTCCATGGAGTGGAACACCTAAAGGTCCCATAAGGTGGCACCCGTATGGCATGCCAGACCTACCTCCATCTCCCCAGCATAAATGAAGTGACAGCAGCCTCCCACTCTCATCCTCCCCGGATAGCTCCAATATGCAACTGAGCTGCTACTGGAAGAAGGGACACCTGAAATGTAAATAACATTTATCACTCTACACCATGGAGCAGGCAAACTCTAACTTGCTTGCTTATGAATATTAGGGTAACTCTCCTCCAATTACTTATACTGTCCAACTTATCAACAGCCAATTACTCTTACTTTCTCAGAGTAGTTAAAATGGAGATCTATTAATCTGAAATTAAATTTAATTTGAAATTTCATTCACATGCTGAATAATTATTTATCGTCACAAAAACATTATTTTACCATTTTAATTTGTTGTCTGCAGTATGTACTTTATGTAGATTTTTGCATGTTTAAATGTAAGTGGTATATTAGCTTTTTGTATATAAGCATTTGATAGTTGTGCTTTCAGTTTTATTGTTTCTTGATTTCTTAATGGTTTAGGAACATTTTTGATTGGGTGGAGTTTTTTATTTAAAGTGTTGCATTGTTAAATGAATTCATACTCTGATGAAGTCCCTTGGAAGGTACAAAAGTGCATAGCATGAGTTATTCAGATATTTCTACAACAATACTATTAAATTTGATCCTATAACATGCTACCTCCTGGTTCTGTGGTTATTTGATTCTCAGTGGAGTTTCCAGTGCACCCCACTGATATTAAGCATGCAGGACAATTATAAGCAGCCCCTCCTCATACTACATGAAAAAGAGAGAGATCACAGTACCTGAGCACTGCATTCAAGTTTTCTAATTAGTGAGACATAGTTAGATTGGAAAAGTTACTCTAAGCACAAGCTGAAACTGCAGTAAAAGGAAGAAGATGACATTTTTAAGCCTAATGAGGCTAAACAGTTACGTGAATATAGTGTGAATAAGATGTCCATAAATTCTAAAAGCTGATAATCCAATGGTAAATGTCAATAAAGACAGTTACTTTTTGGTCATGCGCAGCTGTTATTAACAGCCACAGATGCCTAATGTGCAAATATGAGAATTAGTACCAGAAGGTATGACTTGTAAACATTAAGAAGGCACTTCAAATAGACCTCTTGAACTCAGCCACCAAGAACAGGTAAAGGTCCATAGAGCAAACTAGTCCTGCTGACGAGTGCAGTCTTAGGTAATTTTAATAGCACAGTAGCTGGATAAAACTATTAACAGTTGACTAATTCAATACACTAGTCATAAGGATTTTTCTCCAAGAAAACCTATTAGCACTCATTTTAGTAAAATTCATAGGTTGGTACTAGGCTATTGGTCCTAGGGCCTATACAAGCCTAGCCATAACAATTCCCTGGCTATTTCTTCCCACAGTATTTACTTCACTGGACTCCTGTCTAGCAGGGCGACTGACGTGATCCCCGGGGAGAATTTCATGTCTCCCATCCAATCATTCAGTGCCTCCTGGCCTTGTACAAGAAATGTGAAAATGTAGTTAATCTTTTGGGTACTGTAGTGTAGAGAAAAAACAAAATGTTCATTCACCTTGACCAGAATGAGATGTGTAGTGAGTAGCAGACACTTACGGAGATGATTCACTTCTGATCCTGTGAACAATGGCTGGTACTTCTCATTACTTAATACTCCAGTTAGTAATCGAGTAAGTGCTTTGCACAGTGTCCAAGTATGCAGTAAAAGGGAAAAAAACTACTAACTGCAGTTAAAAAAATGTTAAAATTAACAAGAGGCAGTACAGATTGGTCCGATTACAGTAGCGTTTGCAGTGTGTATTAACTGCAAATTAGCATACTGTTTAATTACAGTAGGCACTAAATTCACTTTACTATGAATCCACCAATCAACACTAGATTTGCAAGCTCCCCTCCCCTGATTTGCCAACCCTGTGACTTCAGTGTCCTATTACTTGGCCATTTCTCCCAGTTACCCTAAGCACTGTTCACACCTGTCACTGTGTTTACTATTTTCTTCTCCTACAATGATTACAGATATTTGAATTTAATTTGAAACTTTTATTTCATGTTTTATAGCACAAGCACTCATAGCAGTTTGCTAAACAAAACAATACAGTCTCACAGTGAAAACAGACATAACATGAATAATCGTAAACTTCTCTACCCTTGAAACTCATATTCATTGAAAGTGCGTCAAAACCCACTTTCACTGAAAATGCATCTGACCAGTGGTGGATTAAGTTTACCTTGGGCTGTTCTCAAACCACGGACCCTTTGCACATATTTTTAGGGCCATGCATGCATACATGCATTTGTTCTTTGATTCACCTTCCTGATTGTATTAAATTATACTCCTTGTATAATACAGCACCACTTGTTAGTGCGTTTTAACTTTGTAGTTTATAACATTTTTCCAGTAAGCAATGAAACAAAACATCTGAACAAATAATGACAAAACTACCCATTTCAGAACATTTCAACCATTAAAGGCTACTCAAACTTTTGTTATTACAATCCACCAGTATCAGTCAATATGCAGCATCTCTGGAGAAGAAAAAGTCATCTGAATAAATGCAAATTAAAGTGAACTGCAAATAATGTAGAGGTTACTGCTGGCAAACAACTGTGCATTTAACTGTTTCATCAACAAATTAGTTCTAGCTGCCCTTGAAGAATAAATTGCATATTTTACATTAAAAAAAAAATCAGTGTGCTGGTAATATTGCAATAAGAAATGGTTTGCAAACTGACAACAGGTTCATAGATAATAGACATCTCATCCAAAGGAGGAAAATCTCAGAAGTACAGCACCCCCATCCTCCTTTATGCTTTACAGTAGTACTTTCAATCTATCTGATGTGGGAAGAGAACCCACACCCTTCTACACTAAAAGCAACTGTTCTGCCTGCTGCAACAGTACCACTGAACAAGACAACTTTGAAATTCTATGATGGACATTGATAGACTATAATCCTCCATGATTAACACAAAAAAACAATAATAATAACAATAAAATTAAAGGAAACCTGGCAGTTAGTGTGGAGGTTTAAGGCACTTGTCTGCCCTTAATTATTAAGGATCAGGGTTTGACTGTGATGGGGTATTAGACACACACACACACACACACACACACACACACACACACACACACACACACACACACACACACACACACACACACACACACACACACACCAGAACATATCCATGCTCTGTCTGTATCTCCCTCAATCCTGTTGCAATGTATTCCTCACTCTGACTGCCTCCCTGAACTTGTTGCCAGCTTCTACTTCTTAAATCTAATCCTGTTGTTTTGTATCACACAAGGGTTAAGACAGTGAAGGACACTGCCTGCTTCTAAATCTCCTGTGTGGGTTTAGGCTGATGTTAGGATGACATCCCAATGAGGAGGTTTATGGGACTTAAGGAAAGGAAGCACTCCTGCAAGGTCCTAATGGTTGGTGTTTACAGAAGAACCCCATGTTTTTTTTTTTTTTTTTTAATTACTGATTTTTTTTTTTAATAGCAAAACTGGGCTCCCCCAGCTAACACTGACTCCAGGCACCTGCCTAGTTCAGCTAGTGCTGGATTCGACTCTGCTTCAGTGTAAGTTACATGACCATTACTGTATCCCAATGCCTATGCATGATTTAATGCATGTTGGAACCCATCAATGTACCCTGAATCCTGTGTGTCCCTTAAAGTATTCAGTGTGACCCAGTACATTACCCATATTCCCGCATATGCTTTACAACAGTGTGACAAAGTACTCAACCCCAATTCCAGTGTCTTAATGCATTCAGAATGACTCACCACTGTAACTCCAATCCTGCATGTGCCTTAATGTATTCAGTGTCACCCAGCATGCAGCATAACCCAGCATTATGCCTCAAATCCTTTGTATGATTTAATGTAGACATCACACCTTAGCAGTTTTCTACAAAGTCTGTGTGCGCCTTAAAGCGAGTTTGCTACAAAGTCTGTGTGCGCCTTAAAGCACTATTCTCTAAACCCTGTGCATGTTAATGAAGTCAATGTGACCTAGCACGGTACCCAAAATCATTTGTTTACATTAATACATTCAGTGTGGCCCAGCTCTGTACCACAAAACCTGCATTTAGCCATCCCTCCATAATCCCTTTTTACCATGTTTGTGCATGGGGTGGGGGTGTCGCACCATTAGCAACAATTACCTAGAACCAATGTTTACACTGCCAAATGGCTAGCCCTGGCATGGTTATACTTACACACACACACACACACACACACACACACACACACACACACACACACACACACACACACACACACACACACACACACACACACACACACACACACGGACAATTTAGTGTTTTTAGTCCACCTACTGCATTGTCTTTGGAATGTGGGAGGAGAAAGAAGCATCAGAAGAAAACCCACTGAAAGACAGAGTGGACATACAGACTCTGCACATGTACCCTAAGTTATGCACGTTCAGGTACTAGAAATGTAAACTTTTTTTCTTTAATCAGTGGCTGAAATATATTTCAGTAGTGTTGAAAAAAATAAAGCAACATTATGGGACAGGTGTTTATATTTATTTATTATTTTATTAACCAAGTGAGTCAAGTAATAAACATAAACTTCTTTTAGTCAAGACCTGGAAAGGCAACCAATTATGAAATGTACATAAATACAGGAGAAAAGGCAAAGAGGAATGATCATAGACAGTACACCGTGGCAACTGAGATACAATCCTTTAGCAAACTACATTAATGCGTAGTTATTCATGAGACGACTTAGCCTCAGATAACTACACTTATAACAGATAAGGCTGTATCTCTAACTTTAAGGTTCAGCTTACTCTTACATTTATGCTGATTATGCATATTGAGACCTATTAGTGCTTTTACAGCTTAAGATGCAATATTTTAAAAGGACTTCAACCTATTTGTCTTTTGTTACCACTCATCTTCACCACATTTACAGTTTACTAAGCTGGCAACCTCAAAGCAGGTCTCCCCAATAATAGGCAGAGAGCTAACATTCGATCAAACTCATGGAGAAATGTATTTACCAGGTTTCTACATGTAAACTACAACATTTCCTCATTTCTTTATGCTCACAACATAAAAGTTAAGGTAAAAATTGCAAAGACAGGTTTTTGGGTTTAAATCCCATCAAACCTTGACTGTATAATATACAACTCTGAGAATGCCAATGACATGGGACATGTGATTGTACTTGACCAGTCATTGAGAATGTCACTGAACATAAGGGCATTTAATTTCAGTGGAGAATTAATACTGTCCAAAATAGATGCTCAGTGATTAAAGAAATATTAGGAAAATGGTTAGTGTGGGTTAGGAAAATACAGGGCTACTCTCAATGCAATACTAAAAACGGAAAAGCTCTGTAAAAGGGAATCATGAACAAAAGCAGCAGCCTATGAGTATTGCTGCTCTGCAGTACTGTACAGCTCAACTTTCGTGGTGCCATGCCTGCTAACCCAACTTATGACCTCCGAATCCCAATGCATGCAATGATTATGGAACCCACATATACCTTTTGTCACTGTCATCATACTGTACTAACAACACTGACTTGTTTACACTTTTTTGACTGTGGTGTCATTAAAACCAGTTGTTTCTGTCTCCCTCTACCATCATCATCGTCTTTCGGCTGTTCCTGTTAGGGGTCCCCACAGCAGATCTTCTGTTTCCATTTCTTCCTGTCCTCTGCATCATGCTGTTTCACACCAACCGCCTGCATGTCCTCTCTCACCACATCCATAAACCTTATCTTAGGCCTTCCTCTTTTCCTGTTACCTGGCAGCTCCATCCTTAGCATCCTTTTCCCAATATACCCAGCATCCCTCCTCAGCACATGTCCAAACCAATGCAATCTTGCCTCTCTTGCTTTGTCTCCAAACTGTCCAACCTGAGCTGACCCTCTAATATAATGATTCCTAATCCTGTCCATCCTAGTCACACCCAGTGCAAATCTTAACATCTTTAACTCTGCCACATCCAGCTCTGACTCCTGCCTTTTCGTCAATGCCACCATCTCCAACCCATATAACGTAGCTGGTCTCACTACCCTCTTGTAGACCTTCCTTTTCACTCTTACTGGTACCCGTCTGTCACAAATCACTCCTGACACTCTTCTCCACCCATTCCACCCTGCCTGTACTCTCTTCTTCACCTCTCTTCCACACTCACCATTACACTGAATTGTTGATCCCAAGTACTTAAACTCATCCACCTTTACCAACTCTACTCCCTGCATCCTCACCATTCCTCTACCCTCCCTCACATTTACACACATATATTCTGTTTTAGCCCTGCTGACCTTCATTCCTCTCCTCTCTAAATCATATCTCCACCTCTCCAGGGTCTCCTCAACCTGGTCCCTACTTTCACTACATATCACAATGTCATCTGCAAACATCATAGTCCACGGGGCCTCCTGTCTGATCTCATCTGTCAACCTGTCCATCACCACTGCATATAAGAAAGGGCTCAGAGCTGATCCTTGATGTAATCCCACCTCCACCCTAAACGTATCTGTCACTCCCACCGCAGTCCTCACCAATGTCACACTACCCTCGTACATATCTTGTACCACTCTTACATACTTCTCTGCTACTCCCGACTTCCTCATACAATACCACAACTCCTCTCTAGGCACCCTGTCATATGCTTTCTCTAAGTCCACCAATCATAATGCAACTCCTTCTGACCTTCTCTGTATTTCTCCAACAACACTCTCTACCAGGTTGTATATATTGCGCTGGAACTATTAAAACTCACTGGCCATTTGTGTCTGCTGAGTGACACCTCCACATTATACCAATAACTACCCTCACAAAATGTTGCACTATCAGCCAGGTACTCTGTGATTAATTTATCTCCTTTTATTGTATACGAGTGAACATATTACTTTTATCATGTTTATACCAACTACCCTACCCATTTGCTACACATCATGGGATGACAGTATGCCTGTAAACCTTGTGAACTAGCCTCATAGCATTAGGCACAGTGAGGCAGCACATGGACTGCCTTATGCTCACTGACATCCCTTACTGATACCAGACAATCCATTTGCAAGAGGTGTAAAGACATATTGAAATTGGAGGCAATTCTCTCACATCCATCTTCCCTGTTTGCCGGAGATCCCTACACACACACACACACACACACACACACACACACACACACACACACACACACACACACACACATATGCATGTGCATACACACACACACACACACACACACACACACACACACACACACACACACACACACACACACACACACACACACACCTACCAGCAACCAGACCTATTTATGTAAGTTGCTAAGAAAATCCCCCCCAAAAGCTCCTAGACCCTCAGAGAATATGCAGTTGTGCATTCATCTCAGCAGCATAATCACACTGCAGCTACCACCACAAGCATGGGTCACCAAAATGCAAGACTGAAGCCACCAAAGCAGCTAGAGCAAACTGATATGCATGATAACCCCCCTTCTCAGAGGTGACTCAGTAGTTGCACATAGTGATGCTCCACCCCCCCACCCCCACCCAAGCTGAGTAGAGAGAGTAACAGTCTGCTGTCCTTCAGGATTTTCAACATCTCTAAGACACTTAAAATGCCTACACACCACATATGCATACAACCTTGTTGTGGCACATATGGGAGTAACTGATTATCAGTGATTCAGCTAGGAAAATATGAAGATGGATATAGCTAAGCTTTCCTCAAATTTATTGAAAGATGGAAACTAGTTAGTCGTATGCAATACCATATGATACTCACAGTACAATTATAAAATGATTGAACTCAACAACTGGCCCAGTAACTTGTGCCATTCTAGAGATGAATTGTGTACGTTAGCATGGAATTAGATGATGGGCAGTTCCAGGTCCTATTCAAGGGATGACCTACGACTCTATCCTCAGGGCTTCCACATATTAACCAAGATATTCTCTGTCCCAATAGTTCCTTTTAGGCAGTCAGTCTTCTAAGCCTACAAACAAATTCTGGCCAAGCCAATATCAACATGACATTACCCATACTAGGAGTCTAAATACAAATTTGCCTGCACTAGAAACCCTCATGACCCTTGATAACACCCACATTTGGGTGGTTCCAATCCAGTGACATCGCCTTCTTTCTCTACCTGCGTTTAACACCTGCCATTTTTTAGTCCCTAGAGTAAGGTTAGCTGTGTTCCCAGAGATGGAGTTATCTATATTCAAAGCCCCATTACCTTGTCAATAATTAAACAAGACAACAACTTCAAACTCCTGCATAGAACGATATTCTGGTTATCTAAAGGCAAGGCCACATTCCACACCATTGTCAACTACAGAACTTCCTCATGACTCACAGCATGATGCTAACATTACTAAATTAAAGTCTCTAAATACTGAATCCAATGCAACTCCTTATGGGTGATTTTAATATCCATCCATAAATTGGCAATCATATACCATTTACAGCTATGCACAGCTGTTCTTAGACTTCATGAATGTAGACTGCCAAACATATAGCACCCACTCTTCTACTGGTGCAAATCTACTCAATTTCGTTATTACGAATGTAGCTCCAGTATGTTCCACACCTACAACTATAACTGATCTAATTGGGCAACAGCTCCATAATATTATCATTAATAACTCAACTTCAGACATGCTCAAGCCCTACTGTATTCTAGAACTTCTCCAGGACTAACATCCTGCAACACAATGATGACCTAATGAGTTTTAAGTGGCTTCCATCATAAAAGAACCCCACAACTAAAGCTGCCACATATACCACAATTGTGTGCTCTCAACTGCACTCCCTCTGCCACAAATACAATAGTAAGTTTAAAAATAAGCCCTTATGGCATACCCATCCCAGCATCAATAAATGACACATAAAAACAAAAAAAAAGGTGACCTAAAAATAAATTTAAATCCACCTACATCAAAGTAACCTTTAACAGTTAATTAAAGAACTAAGGTATAAGATCAAAACTGCTAAGGGCAAACTATAAATTAAACATTGCAACCGCATGCAACATAGGCACAATGTACTCTTTTATCAGGAATCTCAAACAATACTAAGCACTGCATGGAGCTCACATCCAACAGCACCACTCACTCTAACTCTGAGAAAATCACAGATATATCACAGGACAAGTTTAGCTCAAACCTTTCTCCCACCCAGTCCCCCCGCCATGTACACACACACACACACACACACACACACACACACACACACACACACACACACAGGTACTATTTAGTCTCTAGTGCTCTCTATAATTATGTATGAACAAGCCTGATAATCACCTTCAAACTATTCAATAAATTTCTTGTGGACATAGACTTGGTTTCTTTTCCTAGTTTGGTTTATTTCCTGAGTCTAGGGGTTTTGCTTCTCATTTTTATGGTCTTGTCAGTACGTATCACTGCCTCAGTAACCGCTTCACATACCTATTCAACCTTAGCCTCTCTGTGTTGTGGTAGCCTTCCCACAATCATGTCTGGATGAGGAACAAAAAAAAAAATCAGCTTATCAAAAGCTGTAACACCCTGTTCCTGAGGCAGTTGCCCCTTCACCCAAGATATGCTTCCAGACCCTTGGAACTGTAGACCTAATTAGCTTAATATCATTTGTAAAATAATTTAGTGTATGTTGTTTGTCTTTCAGCTTTTTCCCAATAAGGGGTCGCCACAGCAGAACTCCGGTCCGCTAATGATTGGCAGTAGATTTTTATGAAACGCCGAGGTGCCAGCTCGATGCCCAACCTTCAACGAAGGCATGCCCATTTACGCACGCATGTCTTTTGAACGCTACCCAACCGCGAGGAGGACATGCAATTATTGAAATTACAAATAAGGATACTGGTACCTTACCAGCTCTTGAATCCATCCAATCTGGTTTTGTAAAAGGTAGCTCTTACCTACTTAAGTTGGCAGAGACACTGAATGAAGATGAGTCTATGCAAGCAGCTTACCAGGATTTTGCAAAGGCCACCAATACTATTCTACCCTCTGGCATTAAAGAAAAACTGTCCAGTTGAACAAAGCCCCTGTTGTAACTCATTGGAGAACTACTTGGCTTTTACATTTTCCTTTAAAAGATTTATCATCAGTGACTTATGCCAGGGATCTGTACTCAGACCATTATTGTTTAGTGTCTACTTCACTGGTTCAGAGCTGATGTTAAGGGCCTCTGGTTTATCAAGTCCACTGATGACTGCAAACACAGAGCTGGCATCAGTTCACCGAAAGACAATGACTTCCTCCAAAAGCATCTTTCCCTCACCAACTCATGTTTCCAGGACCATAAACAAAAGTTAAATGCAAGGAAATGCAATATTACACTCTTTGGGAAACAGAAGGCTCCTGCACCTACCACATAAATGATACCCCTCTCAAAACGGATACTCTCATTAGAGATCTGGACAATTTTTGAACAATGAAATTTCCTTTGAACACCATGCATCATTAGGAAATCTTTTCTGAGTAACCCGGCTAATTATTTCCAGGTCAAAAGAAGTTGATGTTCTCCAGTACTCCTCCCTCTCCGTACTCATAATAGATTATAATGCCCCCATTGGCACGTAGATATCCAGACATATCAATCAACCAGTAAAATCTCAATGCCCTGTCATGAGCTACTAAATAAAACAATGAAAAGCATTCTGGCCCTACTCTGTCTCTTAGGCCTCTGCCTGGCCTAAAGAGTAACAAATAACCGTGTCCTGCTTAATCTCATACACATTTGTAAAACTGATAGAACATAAGTCTACATTATAAGCAGAACCTATAATTAAGATGAGTCTCTCCCAGAAAAAAAAAAACCCAAACTATGTAATAAGCTTTCATTTCGTAATAAACAGAGTAGCTCTCTTATTCTCTTGAAAAGTAACTCAGTGAGCAGATGGGGATCTGTAAATTCAACCCAAGTCTTGCCCCAACTGTCCCTTATTGACAGGGTGCAAGTAGTAAAAATTGCAGTGTCTAGGCCCCTAATGGCTGACTGGACCCGTTTGTCTAGTATCTACCTATGAAATTATAAATATGTGGAATGACATTAAGGATGGGACAGAGAACCTGGTTCAGACAGTTGTTCTCAGGGGCATATTCATGGAAAGGTCAGTCTTCCCCTGCCTAGTCACTTTCCTTGAGTCAACATACAAGGGATATTAAATGGTTCTTTAAATTAATAAATCAACGAGGTATGAGACATTGGGTATTTCTGCTTTCACAGAGGGAGTTGTCACATAGTTAGCTCAGTCAAACCATGTATTTAAACAGATGTCTGCATGGAGTACAGTGGCACGATAAAGGTCTCGTGAACATGAGTTGTAGGTGCATGCCCTAAGTGGAGCAATTAATAAGTGAGATTTTCTCAACGCATCCAAACTGGAAAGGGGTAGCTAAAGATATCCTGTGTACGACAGGGTCAAAGAAGGAGACATATCAGTAAGCCTTTCTCCACTGCAAGAAAAGGATACAGAGATATTTCTACTGAACAGGTTACTGAAGTTCCTAGATACAAACTCCAACAGTCAACATCGTGCATTCACACAGTTATCAGTCTTATTATTTCAGTCAGATCCAGTTTATGAGTGGGTAATCATCACCAAAAGCTAGCAAAGTGAACTTTGTGAAGTATGTAGTTTATCAAAACATTAACAGTATCCAACCTCATATCTCATAAGTGGTTGCAGGGTAAAGAAATTTATATTCATTTATTTTATTTATTTGACATTTGTTTACCAGGAAAGTCTGACTGGGCCAGAATGTGTCCATTTTCACTAGAGGCTCTGGGAGAAAAGCTCAACAATCACAATCTTTCAAAAATCAAGTACAGATAATTTAAATCGTAAAGTATCATGTTACACTACAAAACATTAAGTACATATATTTTAAAACACAATGTATCATGTTACACTACAAAACATTAAGTATAGGTATTTGAAATCACAACATATTATGTTACACTACAAAACATTAAGTACAGATATTTTAAATCACAAAGTATCATGTTACACTACAAAACATTAAGTAGAAATATTTTAAATCACAAAGTATCACATTACACTACAAAACCTTAAGTACAGATATCTTAAATCACAAAGTATCATGTTACACTACAAAACATTAAGTAGCGATAACGTAAATCACAAAGTATCATGTTACACTACAAAACATTAAGTACACATTTTAAATCACAAAGCATCATATTACACTACAAAACATTAAGTACAGATATTTTAAATCACAAAGTATCATGTTACACTACAAAACATTAAGTACAAATATTTTAAATCACAAAGTATCACGTTACACTACAAAACATTAAGTACAGATATTTTAAATCACAAAGTATCATGTTACACTACAAAACATTAAGTAGCGATAACGTAAATCACAAAGTATCATGTTACACTACAAAACATTAAGTACACATTTTAAATCACAAAGCATCATATTACACTACAAAACATTAAGTACAGATATTTTAAATCACAAAGTATCATGTTGCACTACAAAACATTAAATGCGGGTATTTTAAATCACTGTGTATCTTGTTACACTGCAGGACTGGATCCCAAACTGACAAGAAGGAAAGGGAATTGGTAAGCTAACAAGATGCAATGGAAGAAAGTTAGAGGTAACTATCAAATGACAAGCCAATTGAATAAGATGCTTTTCTTTACTGCAACTGGTTCTTTGAAGCATATTTGTAGCACACATCACATTGAAGCTAGAGAATAAGATTAACCTACTTCCTGATGTTACCCTGCCTGGAGGAGTGATTAAGGAAGGAAGGGAACACCTTCCAACATGACGCACCATGGTTGCTGGGATGGGCAGGTGACAACACAGGTTCATTGTGGAAAAGAATTGGGTTATATAATTTGGAGGAAAGAACAACAGACAAAATACGCATTAAGAGAAATAACCTTACAGCAGATAATCAACCCTCGTCAAGGTGAATCAAGCTATGGAAAGTGGGAACAATGACAAGGGGCAACAAAATCCCAGGAAATGGAGAAAAAGATGGTTGAAAGTAGATACCAGATGGCAAACAACATAATCAGGGAAAAGGAGGCAAAATGTATTAGGAAAGCCTGAAAGTACTACATGGGTACACACTATAATGTAAGATGGAAATGACATGGACATACCACAACATAAGGGGACAGGCTACTAGCATATAAAGGGCAATGAAATCACGGACATGAGCAATAACTAAAGGGGAAAGAAGATCACCAAGAAATATTACTTCACAAGTAAAGTGGCGAAGCCAAAAATGCACCACTAAAAGGGGTGGTGAAGTATAGATCTACACAGACGTTAAAATACCTAAAATAGGTAGAAAATAGTTGAAGAAGAGTCTGTGTAACTGCAACAAACTAGCTGTTTCATACAGCAATCACAGTGCAACGATCTTCCTCTAGTTTGGGATGGTCCAATATTTATCAAAGGGAGAAGTTTTTTTAAAGGGAAGCCAAGACAGAGTTCTACACTGAGGCAATCCTCCAGAAGAGGCTTAAGTAACAGTGTCACAGAATATATATATATATATATATATATATATATATATATATATATATATATATATATGATCAAAGCAAGTTTATCTTTGCAAAAATGAATACTTTGTCCCATGGAACATGGATCAGATATCAGGAGGAATGGCAAGGCACATAAAAGAAGTTTATTAGGTTAGTTTGATACAGCATAGCTAAAACCAGTGTTTAGTTGTTCATTTATCTTCCTTAGGAATACTACTGTATTATTGCTATTCAATCCTGCTGTCAAATGAAGATTCAGAATAATGCTATCTCCTTTAAAATAGCTGTAACAAGCACAATGCACTGACCATTTCTTCATTGCTAGGTTTTGTATTATGTCATTCATTTTATCCTTCGTTAAATTTGTTTCTCTGTAGATAACCAAACAAAATAAATCTCTATGAAAAAAAATTCAAATGAGTTTTAAAAGCCTTATATGAATATTTAGTAATACCATCAAAAGGTTACAGGAAGAAAGGGCAACTTGACCATAAATAGTTATGTAGCCATCATATTCATTTAATAGAAAACACCATGTGTTTAGTTTTTTTCTAGCTATAAAACAGCAGCAATGTTTCTGCCCACGCAAGCTGCATGTCATCGGATTTCAGATGACAAGGATCAGTTATTATTCATCAGCAAGTAAAGAATATGCATTGGCAACTTCCTGCACTATTAATATATGCTAAACCACCATTCCTGCTGTCAGAAATCAATAAAAAGTGAACATGCTTCATCTTCTTCAAGAATTCTACACTGGATCAAATTATAATGAGCAGTAGTATTAGCACAAAATTTCTCTTTCAAACTAGATGCATTCAACAGCAAGCAATTAAGTAATTCTATTTCACACTGTATGTTTAAAAAGAATGGACAATCTGCTACCTGCCTATTATAACAGTGTCTGACCTATTGATATAGCAAAGGTCCCCTTAATACACTGAGAGGCAAGCCTTTACTTACGTTGTCTCTTCTTGTTTTATACAAGATCCTCTTGTCATTTGCCATCTGTTGCCAGGCAACTGCCAACAAGCAACAGTATCTTCCCGGCCTTGGATTATATTGCACTGCTCCTAAAAACTGACCTCCTATTCTAGGCTGTCTGTGGAATGCATTCTGCTGTTTTAATTTAAGCTGCATATTGCAGGAGCTTAGTGAGTATAACAAAATCAGTCCAGTGAGACATACAGAAGGGAATAAGTGACTGGAGAGGCAAACCATTAAAAAAGGGGTTTCTGGGATAAAAAGAAGACTGAATAAGCAAAGGACTGAATTTATCCTGTGCTGCTCTTATAGGTCATATAAACTAACTAACTAACTAAATAAATAAAAACATGAATAAGGCAGCATATCAGAAAAACAGATGAAATGTGATGCAAAGCAAAGTGATATAAACTAAACTTTGCAAACAGTCAACTGATTTCAGCCATAATTTGGGCCAAAAGACATAAAAACCAAGACAAAGGCTAAAAGACAAAAAAGTACAGTACAAAAATAATTACAATATAGGCATTTCTGAAGAGGAAACATCAAACCAGTACAGAAAATAACAACACAAGAACAAACTAAACAAAACGTATCTGGGGGAATTTGATTCTATTATTTCATTGAAGAGTTATATCATCGAACTGCATTTCGAACAGCTTTTTACCCAAGATGTCGTTCATCGAACCATTCTGACTGAGATTGCATTATGGTGAGGGTCAGGAAATTTCCCCTTTCCCCACTGTAGTGCAATCTCGGAGTTGGTATATATGTTTAGCAGGGGGTGTGTGACCGCAGCCCCTCACATGAGGGGAATTTGATGAACGGCATTTACAATGAAATGCCATTCAATGATGTACGTCTTCGGTGATCTGATATAGACTAGGAGGAATCGTGGCACAGTTAACACTGATGTCAAAACAGAAAATGATAACACAGAAACTCATTTTCTGTTAAGAGTTAGCTACATGATGGTCTGTCGAGCAAGTGAATGATAGTAAAGAAAATTAAATAAAACTTCCATACACCAGTAAGAACAAAAGGTAAATGTTAAGCCTGTTTTATGGACAAAACTAAACAACATAAATGACAGTGAAACAGTTTAACAAGCCTTACGCTGGACATTACTTTGGGACATACAGGAACATCTGAGGAGAACTACTAATTCTGTATGTTACAAGGGATAACATAAAGTTGCAATAAGCAACTTCCTAGCAAATGGAGGGCACTGGTCCAGGTGTGGTAGATGCAATAAGGTGCTTGTGTTCAATTGATGCATGGTACTGGCAGCCATTTGCAGCCAGACAGTTTTCTGCAAGGAAAGACAGTGATGTGCCCTGTTAATAACATAATAAAATAACAGATTTTATTAGGAGCATTTTATAAATGGTATACTATTGTAGGATTTAATTGCAAGTAAAGGCAGGCCTTATTCCAATCTGGGAAACAGGTCATTAACCAGAATCACATGCTTTTGCACCCACCTGTTTAATAAAAGGATTTTTAGGACTGAAATGTATTTCATGCAGTTAATCACTGTGGTTTGGACAGGTGCCAGCAGAAAAACCAAGGACAGTAATTGTAGTCCTTGCAACTGTAGAATTACAACTGAGAATTTGAAAAAATAAGGGAATATTTATTAAGTCTGAGATTTTGGAACTTCAAAGTATTCCATATACTCTGAGTGGTCTTACAGGTGTGTAGGTGCATCCTGCTCCTACGTTAGGGGTGCAGGGGATAAAGCCCATCTGCAAAATGGTTTAATAGGGGTAAGAATGAGCTTTACAAACTAATAACAATTTTGGTTTTGTTTTTGGAATTTCAGGACCCACACTTTTAGATCTCTCACATGACAGAAAGCCAATTTGGGTTACTATAGCAATAACCAATGACTGGGTGTAGTATACTGAAGATTTACCCATGGTTGGTGAGGTTTACTCATGAGGACGAATGTCTTTGTATAACAGCACCATGATGTTTCTGCACTTTCTTTCTGTATCCCGCTGCCTTCTTGAGGTACTCAGCATGCGTATGGGACTTACGTTCCCATACTTACACAGTAACATCAGTGCTTTGAAAGGAAAGCAACGAAGAAATATCTCAACTGCTTCTCTCTCTCTCTTTTTTTTTTTTAAATATAAAGTTTGAAATCTGGTCAGTTCAGAGGTACGAGAGAGACAGGGCAGAAATACAAGGAAAATAAGGTAAGTTTCATTAGTTTTGCATAACATACTTTTGTATTTTTTCTGCCCTCAGTGTGTACTTCTCAACCTCTTAGCTGAAGAAAGGTGCAAAGCTGTACCATATATTAATTGAAGAAAGTCCAGGTGACCAGATTTGTTTCTATTGGTATATGCTTGATTTACAATGGACATGCTGGTTGGGCTGGCTAATCTGTGCACAAGTTTTTGAATGTCAATGACCTGTCATTGTATAATAAACAATATTTCATGACTACTGCTTGTTGACTAGTTGTGTTATTTAAGTTGAGACCAGAAAATTCTTTGAGTGTCACAGTTCCTTATTAGTAGTTGTGAATAGTTGTACAAGATGATGACTACAGAAAGAAAGCCTTGCACTGCCAGGCAATGAGTTTCATCTTAGGAACTTTGTTGGTTTCTTCTTGACAGACCAGATCTGGAAAGCTGAGCAGCAATGTCTAATAAAATCTGTAAGGCAAAGAGCTCCCAGGCCAAGCATCAGGATCTTCCCAGCCTTGGATTATATTGCACTTCTCCTAAAACTTGACAACCTATTCTAGGCTCTAAACTAGCAGGAATTGTAAGACCTGTAGTACTGGAGTGATATGGGCTCTCTGAGATGGTATCAGTCAGAACTCACGTTGGCAATTTGTTTAGGATGAGAAAGGCTGATCTAGGGAAGTCCAACACAGTGCACAATGCCTCCATCCAACCTGTAATATACCAAGGGATGCACAGTTGTTGGAAGACAATGCGGTTTAAGGTGCTTAAAAGAGGCAAAAATGGCTGAGTGACAGGTGATACCTGGTGCTAAAATGTTGGCTACAGGAGCACATCTAAGAAATAAGCCTCATCCAGAGAGTTCATCCACTAAATTTATATCCCAAGAGTTGGAAATACATGTTAAGCTTCTGAGATGTATTAAGCAGACTGCATTACCAAGCCTGTATCTTTTGGGATTATATTTCAGCCAGTACTCAGATGCCTACTCTAGGATTTTAGTATGCTCCTACTACAACTTCACAGGACCCCAGTCGTTATCCTCAAAAAAGCGAGAAACTACAAACATGAGGACTATATACAAAGTCTGAGTCTGCTATGCATGGAGTCCTCCCCAGTGTAAGGCATGGTGCTTCCGAAATTAGTATATATAAATAGCAGGGACATACAGTTAAAGCCCACCCCTGCCCATGTCAGTAGCTGCAAGAAAAGGTTTCTTCTCCTGCAAAAAAAAAAAAAGTATATATATATATATATATATATATATATATATATATATATATATATATATATATATATATATATTCAGATGCTCTTACAGTGCATTTTTAGATTTGCTGCATTTCTTGGGCAAGAGAAGCAAATAATTACAAAAAAAACATTCTAGACATGAAAATAAATGGTTAAATTGATAAATGAATAGGTGGGCAGACTTATGACCTCCCTGGTGCCTTAAAACAGAATAAAGAAATACTTGCTAAAATTATATGAAGAAGGGAGGGGGGGTGAGAGTAAGTGAAGTAAAGCAAAAAGGAACACAACTAAACCCCGATGTGAAATTAAAGAGGGAACAGGGAATAATGTACTTGGGGAGGAGAAAAAAACATGAAATGCAATTTACACTGCAGGGAACATGACATAACTACCGAAATCAAAACAACAGAGTGAAAGGTGGACAATTTGGCTTAGGGTATCAAACTGCATTATGGACAGTGTTGTCACTTTCCAAACAAGCTCACAAAAGACTGGAAAAGGGTTTATTATTATATATTTGTACAGTGTGACACACCTAAGATGCAGCTTATTAAGGGGTAATAACAAAATACTCCAAGAAATTAGAATTATTCTACAGTTGCATCCAAATACACCTTTCTGCTTTAACTTTATTTGTTAAATAGGTAAGCCAAGTAAGGACAAAAACTTTTTTTCCAGAAATGACATATGAATATTGTCCCAGTAAGTGCTTTCTTATTAGTTACTCACTATACAGGAGCTGACAGGAATTGAACTCAAGCCTGCAGGCTTCAACTCATTAGTTCCTCATACTCTGATTTCCAAGACACACTGGTAATATTCAAAGCATCCTCATCTACTGCACCAGTGTGGGACAAGAATGATTAGCAAAATAAATTTAAATTAGCTTATGTTACATAATAAATAGCACATATTTGGGGAAAAATTACTCCTGCAACAAATATTGTCATAGCCAAAAGCTACACAAGTACTGATATCAGATAGCTTTATTTGTATGCTTGTTGTTTGTTTATTTCCCTGAAACGCTAATTCCACCTAAAACGTGGCCTTTTAGCACTTCTGTGGATCCCTAGTGATATCTGCATTGCTTACTGCACTTATTTCCTTGTTTCACTTGAAAGAAAGTTACTGTTTGTCATTTTTGCATTAAATTTCCTGTAACACATTGCATTTAAGTTACCTGGCACTTGCTCACTAAAGCAATTATATAAGTCAGCTCTAAAAAATTAAAAGCACTACACCCTCACAAACTCCTCTTGAGTACCTTGTTCCCCATTGGCCCTTTTTTTCAATTATAAAGGAATTCCCAATACTATTTTAGCATGTTCAAAGGTCAGTTGTCAATCTCCTCTCCGGTCCAGCTGGTGAATCTGGGAATCTTGAGGCAATGTTACAACTGCCTCATGTACACAGACAACCCTCTCCTCCTCTCAACAAATTCCAACACATGTGAGAGATGCAACCATATAGCCAAACTGGAGGCTAAGCTCTCTCAACTCAGTACTGGCGTAACCAGTCAGGAGGAGAAGGAAACCACACTCACTACAATTCCAGTCTCACATAGACCTACCACGACAACAAACCAAACACATAAACACACAAAACATACTCGAGGCTCTAAATAAAAATCTGCCTAAGCAGCAGAGACCTCCAAAGCAGACACCCAAGCAACCGCTACCCCAAAACAAAACATGTGCAACACACAGCTCACAAAGCCAGTGTGCCAAACAGTCACAGCCCTTAAGGCTAAACAACACACCTGATACACTTGTAATAGGTGACTCTATCGTCAGGCACACTGACGTCCCGCTCACCAGGCTGAACAAGGAGAAGGTCACGGTGAGCTGCCTGTCGGGCGCTAGGATCCGCCACATAACACAAGCACTCAGGTCACTCCAAGGCAAGTACAAATATGACTCAGTCATTGTCCATGCTGGTGTGAATTACCTGAGATGTACCTCCCTGGACTACATGAAAAGAGACATAGAGGAGCTCTCTGAGCATGTAGCCCAGGCCGATATGACCCTGACCTTGAGTAGCATCTTACCCTCACCAAGAATGATGCCATGATATGAAGACAAGATGATCAATTTCAACAATTGGCTTAAGTGTTGGTGTCATTCAAAGGGGATCCAATGCCTGTCAGCCTGGGATGACATGCTCGACAAGCCACGATGCTTTGCTAGGGACGGCTTGCACCTGTCACCCCTGGGCTTTCGGATATTGGCAAAGGCTCTTGCTACCCCCATAGTGCCTTTTTTAGGCAAGGTTCAAAAGACAAACCCACTTCCATAGGTATCACAAGGGATAAGAAACTAAGAGTAATGCTACTCAACGCCAGAAGTCTAAACCTCAAGATGCATGCACTCGAAACTCTCCTTAGCATGGAGAACATCGATATCTGTGCAGTAACAGAAACCTGGTTCAAGGCTCCCAAGAGCACCCCAGCACTACCAGGTTATACCTCATACCATGCTTTTCGGCCCCAAAACTTGGACCGAACCACAAAAGGAGGGGGAGTATCAATATTCATCAAAGATACCCACACCTCCAGGTTGGTGGCACAGCACGAAGCATCAGAGACTATCCATGTGCAACTAACTGTGGGTAAAACTGCCTTCCAGTTTATAGCCTGCTACAGACCACCCTCCCAAACACAGGAACCCCACTTGGCCTTCCTGAGAATACTGGAAAAAATGAAGGTCTCTCCAAACACCATTATATTGGGTGACTTCAACTACCCAAACATAGACTGGGAGCATTACTCTAGCTCCAACACCCTAGCCCAAAGGTTCCTAGAATTTATAAACTCAAATGCTATGGAACAACTTGTTACCACTCCCACAAGAGGGGAAAACATACTGGACCTGATCATCACCAACATGGGGACACTATGCTCCAGACCAGAAGTGTATCCCTCACTGGTAAGATCAGACCATAAACTAATCTCACTGGATATTCACATCCCGACCCCACCCCTGCCCAGAAAACCACAGTGAAAAACTTCTCTAAAGCAAATTTCACACGCCTCAAAACCGAGGCAAATCCTTCAAAGCCCCGGCCTGTGAAAATACGCCCAGACCACAGAATCCTTTATAAATGCATTCTATGAACACCTTCAGGAATGCATGGATCATGCAATCCCAAATAAAACCAAGACCCAATCCTCCAAAGGCAGACGTCCTGTCTGGTGGACCCCAGCCATAAACAAACTATACAATAGAAGGAGGAAGCTACTACATGATAGAGCAAAATCCCAAAAAGGGAAGGCATCTCTGATCAGTATTAGCAAAAAACTACGGGCACTCATAAAATCGTCTAAGGCCAGCTTCGAGAGAAAAATTGCACAGGACACTAAGGATAATCACAAGGCTTTTTAGTTATGTTAGGAACCTGGGTGGGAATTCCCAGATATGCTCAGAATTAGTCCAAAATGACAAAAATGCACCGAGCCCACAGACATTGCCAACATCCTAGCTGACAGGTTCAGTGCAAACTTCTCCCCCTCTCCCCACCAAAAGGGCAAATATCTATCCCAACAGAGTGCTGCCCCTGACATCTCAGATGCTCAGGTAAGAGCCGCCTCTCCAAAGCAAAAACACAGCATCAATGGGACCAGATGGTGTCCCGGGCTGCATCCTACATGAACTCCAAGAAGAGCTAAACCCAAACATAAAACTACTGTTCAATCTTAGCCTTACTACAGGATATGTACCCAAAGAGTGGCGTACAGCAACAGTGGTCCCTCTCCACAAAGGTGGTGCCTCAACGGATCCTGGAAACTATCGCCCCATAAGCCTGACTAGCTTGGTCTGCAAAGCTATGGAAAGGATCATCATGGACCTCATAAATAAAGATATTGGGGACCTACAGACACTGGATCCTACCCAGTTTGGCTTTGTTAAGGGCAGATCCTGCCTCTTAAACCTGGTCGATTTTTTGAAACAGTCACCAAGGCCATTGACGAGGGGAAGGTGGTCCACACAGCCTACCTGGACCTCGCAAAAGCCTTCGATACAATACCCCACTCAGGCATTATAGATAAGCTCACAGCTTAAATATAAACCCCTATGTCACTAGATGGGTTGCAAACTGGCTCAAGGACAGAACCCACATGGTTAGAATTGCTGGAGCCATGTCAGACTCCAAACCAGTTACAAGTGGCGTCCCACAAGGCTCAGTCCTGGGACCTCTCTTGTTCGGTATATATTTCTCAGCGGTACAGGCCAACACAGAAGGACTGTGGCTGACCAAGTTCGCAGATGACTGCAAACTGGGCACCATAATCAACTCTCCAGCCGACACAAGCATCCTCCAAAAGGGCCTCATAGAAACAGACAACTGGTGCCAGAGCCATGGCCTCAAGCTAAATGCCAAAAAGTGTATAGTCATCCCCTTTGGCAAAAACAAAGTGCCCACAAATTACCACATAGGTGGTAATCCATTAAGTACAGAAGAAGTCATTAGGGACCTGGGGACCCAAGTTGATAGCAATCTCTCATTTGACAACCACGTGACCAAAGTGGTTAGAAAAACATTTTATATAGCCCACCTAATCATGAAGGGATTCACATCTAGATCAGGTCATCGTACCTCTTTACTCATCCCTCATCAGGCCCATAATTGAGTACAATGCCCTTTTGGGATGTACCTTACCAGACACCTGCAGCAACTGGAAAGACCCCAAAAGTACCTCACCAAGAGGATCAAAGGGCTCAAACAGATGCCATATGCTGCCCGGTTAAAGAAACTCCAGCTCTACTCAGTGGCATACTGC
The DNA here is from genome assembly GCF_019279795.1 of Protopterus annectens. Taxonomy (NCBI): domain Eukaryota; kingdom Metazoa; phylum Chordata; order Ceratodontiformes; family Protopteridae; genus Protopterus; species Protopterus annectens. The sequence goes on from NC_056737.1 coordinate 217,384,523, forward strand.
CTGCTCAGAGGCGATCTGTGCCTGACGTATAAAGCCATGTCCAACCCGGAATTAATGGACATGCTGCACCTCAGAAAATCCAAATCCCATTGAGCTACGCGCTCAAGAGACTTGAACCTCAGCACTGAAATAAATAGGACATGCTGGAGGGACAGATTCATAACTCAGAGGCTCCCTTCACTCTGGAATAAAATCCCAGTCCAGGTTAGGCAGAGTCCCACATTGACTCTCTTCAAGAGGAATCTTGATGAGTGGATGGGAGATCATAGGTTTACCCCGGCTATCACTTCTGTGTCACTGTTAGACAGAGGCACAGTATACTAACCTCAAAAAAAGGCATAGCAAAATTAATTTAAAATGGGTGGTGAAAGCCAAACACACTCTGGCTAGGCTTATAAATGCCCTAGGGCAGATAGCCTAGTATGAACCTATGAACCTATACAACCACGTTTTATAAAATAGCTTAGTCAACACAAAGCTGAAACATCTTTGTTCACAAGTAAATACAGTTACCAATTACAATTACAAAATATCAGAAGCAAAAAAGATCAAAGTCACTAATAAAGACTCCAATATGTATTATACTTGCCAAACTACTGCTAACAATGTTTTGGGGCAACTTTTTTGAACTGGAATTGATTTCTTGACCCACTTGTTTAGGATGTGGGAGCTTATGTGGACAGTAACCTAACTTTTGACCAACATATGTCTGCTGTTGTAGGAAAGCCCTTTTACAATGTAAAGCTTATAAGGAAAGGGATTGTGTCTAGGTCTATAGATGTCTGTCTCCCTTTGCTCAGCTCTCATTAGGCCAGTCATTGAATATAATGCCCCATTTTGCATGTATCTGTCTAGACACATGCAACAACTGGAATGTCCCCAGAGAGATACCTTGCTAAATGGATACAAGGTCTAAACAACATGTCCTAAATACTTGACTTAAAGCCCTGTCACTATACTTTGTATCTTGCAGACTGCTAAGATGTGACTTGGGTCTGGCACACAAGGCACCCTGTGATCCATTACTGATGGATTTAGTGCACATCAGCAAGTCAAATGGCATGATAAATATTCAGTATAGGGATTTAAACCTCTTCTGCATTATCAACAGAACAGTTTGGTGGGGCAGGTATATCTTACAGAGGATATTACTGTTCTAGAACATACTCCCCATCCATATAAAACAAAGTTCATCTTTTTCCATATTCAAGTGCCACTTAGATCTATGGATGGGGAAACAGAAAATTACTCCAGGGCTGACACCTGTACTGCTAATGGACAGAGGCAGTTCCTGAATGTTTATCACATGCATGGATCCACTAAAATTATCTCTAGTATGATCACAGTTATTCTTATTAGGGGAAATCTATGGGTAAGGCCAATTTACAACCAAATAGGCTAGGTTATTTCGAGCACAAAAAAGGAAACTGGACAGCCTTAAAATGACCCGCAAGGGCAAATAGCCTAGTACTTACCTATGAATCTATGATGCAAAAATGATTACAATCTCATTGAACATGTTTCTGCAGGAAGGTTGACACCCTTAACTCCTATATAAATGTTGCCTCTCTGGGTTTTGCACAAGCATGAAGAAATACTCTTTAGCTGTAAATGGTTCGTCACCACCTTCAGTGAAATCAGAATATGAATGGCAATTTTCAATCAATTTACAACAAACTGCTGCTGTTTGAAAATCTGTCAATGCACACAGACAATAACATAATTAAATGGCTCTGCAAAGCAGCATCAACAGGGAACTTGATCAGGGTAATTTTCTATATTCCACAAACCAGCACTGTGTCATAAATGTGACCCTATTCAAAAGGTTAATAAACAAGGTTACTATAATATCTTGTGTCATTAAAATGTCTGTGTGTACATGCAAATAATATTTTCTCAAACTAAAAAGTGTGATGAAGCACTGAATACAACGTGAAAGCACTTAACTAAGTTATAATAAACATTTTTTGGTTTATTTTACTTAACCATGTTTCTTGTCAACCAGTTTTTATTCTGATTCTGTTCTTTGTGTACTGGTGTGGCAACGTCATTACAGTTTTGCAAATGTTTTTTTTACTCTTTTGGATTTTCTCAAACTACTCCAAGTCTCTATCTTTAAGTTTTACATTTATAATGAGCCTTATGACAGGGTATAAAACTAAACACATTACGTTTTCTCATTTTGCTGTTGTCTTGAAGTTGGATTACCCAATATGAATAATTTAAGGTGGGGGATTTTTTTCTGTGTTATACCACCTTCAGTTACTTTATTTTGACAACAAGGATGAAGTAATGAAATAATTTCACAGCTTGCATTAAGCGTAGAAAGAAATAAAAGTGAGAATTGCTTTTGATGTGAAAATCTACACCTAGGAAAAATGTTGTAAAATGCTTGTATTTTTTTTTTCCAAATGAAATTATGAAGGAAGTCAAAAAAGATGTGTGTGCGTGCTCATGTGTGTGTGTGTGTGTGTATATATATATATATATATATATATATATATATATATATATATATATATATATATATATACACACACACACTTCTGTTCTACAACATTGTGAATTCTAATATTGTTGGTGTCTTTGTGTGAATTCCTCTAATGATATATTTTTTTGCAAATATCATAACTTTTGGGGATCAATAAGTGGTTTATTAGCAACTGTTCATTTACAGTTGTAAGAAGATGGATAGGAGGTAGGCTTTTCATATAACTTGCTGGATTTCATTAGAAAGACTTACATAGGTATTTTACATTCTCTGACACAAAGCATACTTTCTAACCGTGAGCCAGGTCCTTAACTGGCAGATGAAGAAGAAGGATGCCTCTAAGGAAGGTCTTGCAAAATGGTAAAGAGGCCAGTGATAATGACTTTGCTCCTGGATGGAAATCTGAAATGGCTACTAGCTTCCTTCTGATGAAGAACTTAAACCGAGGTCCCATTTGCATGAGCTGATGGTAGCTCAGGTAGGTGTAAAAGATACCTTGGCACTTGCTGAAAAAAGTATGAGTTGCTTTACTACATTAATACTTTGCCAATTTATTTCATTATTTACACAGAACAAATAGTAGAGGTACTTTATCATCATTTATCATCTTTATCATCGGAGTGTAGCCTCCCAGACATCTCAAATCTGCTGGTGAAAGCTGCTCTCTCTAAAGCTAAAAACACAGCATCAATGGGACCGGATGGTGTCCCCGGCTGTGTGCTACATGAGCTAAATGAGGAATTAAACCCGCACATAAGGCAGCTGTTTAATCTCAGCCTTACCACAGGATATGTGCCCAAGGAGTGGCGTACGGCAACTGTGGTCCCACTCCACAAAGGTGGTGCCTCTACGGACCCTGGTAATTACCGCCCCATAAGCTTAACAAGTCTAGTCTGCAAAGCTATGGAGAGGATCATAATGGAGCTCATAAAGAAAGATATAGGGGACTTGCAGACATTGGACCCGACCCATTTTGGCTTCGTCAAGGGAAGATCATGCTTTTTGAACTTGGTTGACTTCTTCGAAACAGTCACCAAGGCCATTGATGAGGGAAAGGCAGTCCATACAGCCTACCTTGACCTTGCAAAGGCTTTTGACACAATACCCCACTCGGGTATTGTAGAAAAACTTACCAGCTTAAATGTAAACCCATATGTCACAAGATGGGTTGCAAACTGGCTTAAGGACAGAACCCACAGGGTTAAAGTTGCTGGCGCTATGTCAGACTCCAAGCCGGTCACAAGTGGTGTCCCACAGGGCTCGGTCCTTGGCCCCCTATTGTTCAGCATCTACTTCTCAGAAGTACAGGCCAACATGGGAGGACTTTGGCTGACAAAGTTTGCAGACGACTGCAAACTGGGCGCCATAGTGGAAAGTGCATCGGACACGGATATCCTTCAGAAGGGACTCACGGAAACAGATAGCTGGTGCCAGAGCCATGGCCTGAAGTTAAACACCAAAAAATGTATAGTCATACCCTTCGGGAAAAACAAGGTAACCCCAAGCTACCATATAGGTGGCAATCCACTAAGCACAGAAGAGGTCATCAGGGACCTGGGGACCCAGGTTGACAGTGGCCTTTCTTTTGACACTCACATTGCTAAAGTGGTTAGAAAGACCTTCTACATTGCCCACCTGATCATGAAGGGATTCACATCCAGATCTAGTGAGGTCATTGTTCCCCTGTACTCTTCACTTATCAGACCAATGATCGAGTACAATGCCCCATTCGGGATGTATATCACCCGACATCTGCAGCAATTGGAGAGACCCCAAAAGTTTCTCACCAAAAGGATAAAGGGACTCCAAAATCTGTCATATGCTGCCAGATTGAAGAAACTCCAGCTCTATTCAGTCGCATACCGTCTGCTCAGAGGTGACATGTGCCTGACATACAAGGCCATGTCCAACCTGGAATTAATGGACATGCTCCACCTCAAAAAATACAAATCCACCAAAACCACTAGAGCAAGCGACTTAAACCTTAGCATGGATATAAATAGGATGTGCTGGAGGGATAGATTTATCACTCAGAGACTCCCTATGCTGTGGAATAAAATCCTGGTCCATGTGAGGCAGAGCACCTCGCTGGCTCTGTTCAAGAGAAATCTTGACCTGTGGATGGGAGATCGTAGGTTTACCCCGGGAATCATCTCTGTGTCATTGCTGGACAGAGGCACAACAAACTAATGGGCACAGTATTTTTTCATATAAGGGGTGGCGTAAGCCACAAAAATTTGGGCTAGGCTTATAAATGCCTTAGGGCAGATAGCCTAGTATAAACCTATGAACCTATTTACATTCATTTTATATCATATAAAAAGCTTTAACCAAACGTACACACTCATTTTTTGCATTCATACTTAAAATTATTTAGAAGTTATCAACACAAAAGAACTCAGCAGTTCTGTTTCATTTTTTCTTTTTATGCTCACCTTCTATTCTCTACCCTTACTTCCACAGCCACCTTCTTTTTTTCAGCTTATACATCATCCTCTTCCATGTTCTTGCTATATAACAAATTCTCACAAACAGTACTTTAGCCCCTTTATTAACATCATGTTTGTTAACTTTTTCATATTTCTCAAATAATAGCATATTCATACATTTAAATTCTTCTGTATTCGTTTTTAAACATTTCCCAAAAATTCTTAACTTTTTTACAGTCCAAAAACAATGTTTTATTGTTTTTTTTCACTGCAGTCAATACATTTTCTTTCCTCCATCACCTTTTATGTCATATTTCTTTTCACTGATAACTTGTCTAATAAAATTTTCCACCAAAAATCATCTGCTTCATATAAATGTTCAAAACCTTTCTCTTCTTCTAATGTCGTTTATTGCCTTTCCTCCATGGGTACACCAAAATGTTCTAAAATCATATTATACCATTCTTTTATTTTCTCATTAACCTCACTTAATTTTAACTTTCATCATTTCATTTCATAGTCATATTCTTTTTCTTCTATCCCTTCCCTTTTTACCTTTTATCTGTTTTTTTTTTCCTTTCTATAGATTTTTATATTTTTCACATAGTGTCTTACCTATCATTTATTTTTGTCTTTCTTTCACTGTTCTCATTACCCAAAACAAATGCATTAATTTTTTATAAATTATCCATCTTCTGACCGGGTTCAGCCTTGAGCCTCAGTTGAAGCTAAAAAAATCATGAATAACTTTTTTTCCATTTGAGTGCGAATATGTTTATGGCCCTGAATATGCTATTTTTCCTAATACACAAGTAATCAGCAGATATGTCTTTTTCTTTAATGATAAATAAGGTTTCCACCAAGCTATTTTTTATTTGTTTCATTATCTACTATCTCTCTCTTTCTCGATTGACTTACTACTCTTTCAGACTCACCAAATATAACTCCCAAATTTTCATTTCCCTTCTTGTGAAATATATTCATTTTTTTTATCCCACCAAATCCCTTGCACTTCATTTTGTTTAAATGCAGGCTGTTTTGAAGAGTTTTTTGATCCCTATACAACCTCACTTATCCATTCTCTGTTTTTTGTTATTAGAATTAAATTGTGTGTATGTCAGCCATATTGGAAATATTTCCTTCCATCTCATATCTTGCCTCTCTCATTTCATACATGCATGTCTGCACTACTGTAGTCAGTCCTAATACAAATAATCACATTCTTATTGAGCATCCATGTTTTATTCTTCTCAATATTTATTTTCCTAGAAATCCACTTATGACTTGTATGCATGAATTTTCACATTTCTTTATTACATTAATGTTTTTTATCCTATGCCATATGTGTCTAAAATCTACCACATGGCTTCATGGCTCATTTTGTCAAAGGCTTTAGCTATGTCACATGTAATCAGTCTTATCTTCCAGTATCATATGTGCTACTTTTAGCACTATAATTAATATTTTTTCACCTCTCTTCCTTTTACACCACAGAGTCCTTCTACTACCTTATCCAATACTCTCTCCACCCCTTTTCATAGTATTTTCATAAATATTTTATAGTCAGTATTCCCTAGTGTTGCAGGCCTCTAATTTTTTATATCTCTTATTTCATCCTTTTTCCATATAAATGTTAGCACTCCATCATGTCTTCTTCTATTATACCTAAAAACACAGAAACTAGTGGTCTTAAGACTTTGTTGATGAGCTCAGTCAAAATAATTTCCAAAAATCATGAAACCCAGGTAGTATTCCAAAGCAACAAGCCTTTATTTGTCACAGACAAGCAATCCTCAGTAACAAAAAAATCAGAAATATTTTAACAATATTAAACATATCAGCTTGTATATACTTAAAAGTAGGTGTGGAAAATGTACATATTGTTTAATTTTAAACCAGCCTATTAAAGGCAAACAGTATAAACAGGGCCTTAAAAGTGCATTTTTGAACAACAAGTACTCTCCCCCACACATAATACTGATTAGATCAAACTAAATCCTAGTTAAGGAGCACTACCTATCTAGTTGCAACCCACATTCCAAACTCGGGTATTAAGAAAAGCATAAAATACACATAAAAACACTTAACTAAAATCGCTTAGGCTACCTAATGCAATAAAGCTTTTACCAGATCTGCGACAAGAACTGAAATCCAGAAAAAAACATATAGCTATCTAACCATAAACATAATCTAACTAGAATATCATAAATATAAAAATACATCTGTCTAATGATATTATCTAGGTAATAGTGTGCATAGTAAGTAATTAACAGCTCAGAAAAATGACAGTGCTTTGCAAAAAGAAAAGAAAAGAAAAAACTGTTGCAACAAGTTTTCATGTTTACAGCCTCAAACACGTTTATACAATGAAAAAATAGTAGAAAAACCTTACAAAAATACAGAAAACAGTGGATGAAGTAAACTAGTAATGTATAAAAGTGTGCAGGTGTGTGCATGAATGTCCACCACTATGGTAAATGGGGGAATTATACATGATAATAGTGGCATGACAAAATGTGTGTTTTGAATTTACTGTTTAAATTTCTGGTGTGATACAATATATCTAATCAGAGCAGAACTGAGGTTAAAGTAACTAAACATATATACATTTATACACATTATACACAAAATTTCTATGATTGTTTAGTATATTTTTAGCACTAAAAATATTTCCTCAAAAAATTCCCCCCCAAAAAAACTTTACAGATTGTGTGGCAGCATGCATAAATTCAATACATTCTTAAAAGAGCAATAATAGTTAAGTCCTGGTTTTCTGAATGCATTTAATTTCAGCTGTTGGCATAATTCTTTTTTCTCCAAAATACCACTGATGTCCCCTTCAAGCTCATCCATCTCCACACAGTCCAGAATAATAAATTTAAAACCAGAATGACTGGGCAGTTTTAATAAGTGTTTGGATAAGGTGTTCCTCTGGCATTTATGTCTAATGTCAGAAAGATGACCTGAAATCCTCCTTTTCAGTTTATTCATAGTCTTAAAATGCCATTGCACATGGCCCTATATACAACTTTTTAAGTATTACAGTTAGCATCTGCTGAAGATTTCACCATCTTTTTAAGATGCAGGCACTCAAATGAGTCCTTATTTTGGTCTCCCACATAACTGCATATGCTTCTGCTCTTTTTATATAAAAATTTAATGTGGTCTCCTAAAACCCTTACAAGCTGTTGATTGCCAGGGAGGATGGCCCAGTTCTCCTTAATAATGGCTTTAGTTCTATTGAAATCTCAGGTGTAAGTTAGAATGTAGCTGTCCTTACTTTTTTCTTCTTTTTTGGTTCGGGTGCCCTCATTGCATAATTCTACCAAAAGGCATATTCTACATAGGGGCATTGTTAGCTTTAGAATCTCTAATGAGATCGAGGATCATATGTAACGTGTTTGATTCATATCCTCTGGTTAAGAAATAATTTCCAATTTCACTCATATTTTTGAGAAAAGGAGCCAAATCTGTGGTAATGTCTGCTAATTTGTAGCCTTGTGATTTTAATACATTGTGCTTATTTTTTACTGGATGCATACCGTCTCTGTGAAAACATTAGTTCACTCTTGTTGGTTTTCTGTATCCTTCATCCATTCATGTAATATTTATAAAAAATATATTTTTCAGCTTTATTCATTTTCTTATAATACTTGTAACTTACATTATCTAATCCTGGTACTGATGCATTATTTCTTTCTTTTATTAGCAACTCTATTTATTCTATTGTTATATGATTTTCTTTAAAAATCCTTACTTTTTTCACATATTTTTTCACTTCAGTTCTTGACCATTCATTTCCTTTTTTCATACATTTCCTACACAAAATTTTCTATTTCTTCCATAATATCTTTTTGTTTATATTTTATGTTTCTTTGCCATCTAAGAGAGCATCCATCCTTCTTTTCCTAAATAAGGGGAACCTCATTCTTTGTTTTTCCTTTCAGAAAACAGTTTTGCCTATGAAACATAATTTTTGCATTTTCTCTATTCTTTACATAAATCTGTTTTTTTTATTTCAAATATTTTATCACTTCCTTATTCTCTCTTAAAATTTCATGTTTCTTATATTTCATCTTCTTTTTTTATTCTTCTTTTCATTTCTAAATATATTTTTATACTTCTGTTTTTGTACTTACCGACAACTGTGTCCAGTTTTTATAAAATTATCTTATTGTCATATGATCTATCCATGATATTTCTCTCACATCATTTTCCTTTTCAAACTCTGCAGTTAATGTCTTTACCCTTTTCCTGCATTTATTTTTCTTTCTTCCCCCCATTCTAGGCAATTCTGCTTTATGATCTGAAAACTCTGCCATCTATACTCACCGTTTTTTCTTTCATGTTTTCAAATTGGATTTTATTCATTAATTTCAGTCTTAAAAATACCCCTTTTATATTTCCATTCTCTATTCTTTCCTACTTTTAATTTTCCAGATTTTATTAATTCTCTTAATATTCTAACATCCTGTATTATTTTTCTATTTTCTTTTCTTTCATCGGGTTATAGTTAAAAATCTCCTATGTCACTTTTGACATATTTGCCAAGACAAATTTTTTGATATCTTTAAACTGCTTTCTGTCCATCATATTAATGTATAAAGAAATCACTATTAATTGTATACATTTTTGTCTCATTGTTGTATCATTACATTTCCTGCTACTACTATTGTTACATCTAATTTTTTTATTTCTTCATTTTTTATAAGAATTCTTATTTCAATTCCTATAAGCCAAACAATTTGGCCACCCCCATGCTGCCTAAATTTATTTTTCTTTTTTCTTCTTTGTTACATCTGATATCTAGAAAGCAAAAACATGTTCATTTATTTCTTTTTTTATCATTCCACTACTATCAAACCTGTTGTATCATCTGATGCTATTCGCAAATTCCTATATCAACCTTTTCTTTTTTGTAAATGATTTACTTCCAGGTCTTATTTTTTTTTTCTTTTCCTTCTCCGAAGTCTCCCACCAATTGATTTTTTCACTGTCTTGTTCTTCCCTTGCCTCAATTTCTCCCTCTTCTTCCTCTTCATTTTCTAAAATTGCAAATATATTAGTAACCTCACTTTCAACTGATATTTTTTCTATAATATCTACATTGTTTAACCTTTCTCATTATCCTACTCTGCAATATCACATTCTCTTTCAACATCTTCTGCTGTAATATTTTTAATTTGTCTTTCTTCTGAATCTTTCCTCTTCATCTACTATTTCCATTTTTATATGTAACAGTGAAACCAGAAATGTGCAAATATTTACATTTTCTACAAAAAGGCTTACAGATTTTTGGTAGTATGTACCCATTATCCACATTAGCTACATCTTCATTTGTTATAGTCTTGAAATAATTAATTTTTAACCTCACAGAAATAACATGCTTGGCTGGCCACAGTACCTAACAAATCCTTTATTACCATTCACAATTATTGTATTTGAAATATATTGAATTTTCTCATCCTTAAGATCTATTGTTACCCACACTGCCCACCCCTGAGTTCATACATTTCTTTCATTACACATTTTTTTTAACTTCATGTACTTTACCACATAGCAGGGAAAAACAGTTTTGAATCATGCTTATCTATATCTGAAGTCCTAAATTGCACATTTATTTTCTTTTTTATTTGTAGTCTGAAACTTAGAAATAAATAGTCATTCCATGGTGCTATGGTATTTCTTTTTTCTTTTTAAGAAGAAACATCTTTACTAAATTATCATCAGTCATAGCTCACAGTGCTCTGGTTGAATTTCTCCTGGTCTTTATGAATATCCCATCAGATCTCCCTGTGAACAGTCTACACTGTCCTACTAGGATTAACCCAGTCAACAAAGACTAAGTAAATAAACAGATGGAACCAGACCAATAAAAAGACCTAAATCCCAAACCATGGCCCATATAACAAAGTAAGTCTACTCTAGGTGCAGATATAAGACCAAAAGGAAGACTCTGACATTTAAATAATGGACTCCTGACTAAAAGTGGTCAGAAAAAGCATTTTACTTGGCTCTTCTCATAAGTAAAGCGATTGCATCCAGAAAAAAGGAGGTTATTACCACTCTATACACTTCCCTCATTATACCAATAATTGAATATAACACCCCATTGGGTATGAACCTCTCCAAACATCTGCACCAACTGGAAAGGCCACTGAATTACCTCACAAAGAGAATCCATGTCCTCCAACACGTGTCCTCTGCAGAGAGGGTCAAATCACTATCATTCTATTTGGTATCATACAGATTGCTCAAGAGTGATTTGTGTCTCACCTACAAGGCAATCTTGGACCCTGCCCTACTAGAGATGCTCCGTATTTGTAAGTCTATCTCCTCATGCACTACCCACTTGAAAGGTCTGAATCTAATATGCAATATCAACAAAACCTGCTGGAGAGACAGGTTTATCTCCCAGAGGCTGCTCCATCTCTGGAACAGACTTCCCATACATGTCAAACAGAGCACCTCACTGACCCACTTCAACTGCAACCTTGATGAGTGGATGGGAAACTGCAAATTTACCCCAGGGGTTCCACTTATATCCCTCACTAACAGGAGTGACAGGTGCTGATTAAGGTTTATTTTGGGGATAAACTTTTGGCTAGAATTGTAAGGGTCCCAGGGCCATTATGGTAGTAACCTCCTATGATCCTAAGTGTAAGAACCCACAAAATTCAGGAGTCTTAATGTATAAGCATCCTGCAAATCCAAAGAGTACATCCAGTCTTTTTGTAGATGAGGAAGGATAGTTTGCACTGGGGCCATGTGAAAGGGCTCATTTGGAATTTACTGATTAGACCACTCAAGATGAGAATAGGAATGTGGTCCTTCATTTTGGGGCTCCAGAAAAAAACCTGGAGTAAAAGCCAAACCCTTGCCAGTGGGTTGTCACCATTCTGAAAGTTACCAGGACCCTCTAGAACCTCTTCCAGGTCCATTATTGCCCTGTTTCTGTTGGCTTCATCTGCGTCAGCACTGACAGTGCCCCATCAACATGATTTGCCTGGTATTGAGGAATTGAAGGCTAAACTAACCTAGGCCCTGAGTACAAGAGTTCTGAATTACATCAAAGTCTAAATGGAGGGTCTTTAAATAGACTGTTGGCCACCAATCCCTGTGATGAAAGGGTCAGAACTGATGGGATTGGGAATGTCTGACACCAAGAAGTTGATCTTTGATATCAGTACTGAATAGTGTACCAGCTTAGATTAATTTGATATTACTAAGCCCAGTACTAAACAGTACTATTGATGTTGAGATGGCTGAGGTCAAATGCTGTGGCCTCTACATCAATACCAGAGTTTACCTTTACAAGTTCATCACCTCAGTTTCCCAAAACTAGTCTAATAGGAACTAAGAAATTATCTGGACCTACTGAGAAAATGGTAGGTGCAAAAATAGAAAATATGATAAATAAGGAGCTCAACTCACACCAATATCAGCATGAGGAAGGCATTTTACAACATGTAGCACTTACACAAATGTCTGCCTTTTCCTGATGTCAGAATCAACAAATATGGAAGATATAGACCTAAGTGTGGTTTAGGTGTTTACAAATTAGGCTTAGAGACAATAAAGCACATACTGAGTCAAGGTCCAGCAGCCAAGACATTCATAGATACAGTGATCCTAGTAAGGGGCGATACTTTAGTTATACTATATTTACTATATTTATATTTACATTTCAGCAATTTTTGAAATCATGTGGGGGAATGTTAGTCTCCTTCAAGAAGAGACTTTTTTTGAGAACTCAAAAAACTTAGGCAGAGGATCAAGACAGGGAGAAGTTCTAAAAGCCTGGAGAAGGGGGATAGCATTAAGATTTTTGACCTAATTAGTTTCTTTTGTCCTTAGGGGTAGAAGGCTTAAATGAGGCACAGATGTCACAATACTCCAAGAAATTAGCCTCTCCTGAACACATAAGAATTACATAAGAATTTAGGGGTTCAACTCTTTTAGTGGAATTCTGGCCCTAACATGTACTTTTCTTTTTTTTTTTTTTTTTTTTTTATACTCAGACTCCTTTTTGTTCATACTGAAGCATTGATGGCAATGACTCTACCATAACAAGCCTGCATTTAAGCAAAACAGAAACACAGACATGACAGTAAAATTACCACAAAAAATCCAGCAACTAACAGTAATGACTGAAAACACTAAACAAGCCTAACAACTAGGGATCTGAGTAATGCTAGTCTAAAAAATATAAACCATGTGAGAGAGAGAAAAACTGCACCACACCAAAAGGGGGTGAGTGATAGCCCATAATAAGGTTTTTAACAAGGGAAAAAATGGAACAAAATTGACCTAAGATTGATGAGGAGAAATAAATTACAGCAGGGGATACAACAAAAACTTTGAGAAAACGCTCTAAATATCTTAAAACGCAGTAGTCTTGAGTCATAAGTGAGGCAACTTAAAAGTGCCACTAAATGTATCCTAAAAAGGGTGTTTGTCATCAGGGGATTATGGGAAAAAGTGGGAGGGGCTGCAGAGCTTTAGAAAATTCACAGAACCAGGCTAAGTGTTGTTAGTTTTAGTCCTACAACTGATGAGGATTGAATTCCATTTCCTCACCTGTTGCCTGTTGTACCATTTCATGCTTCAGCTAGTCTGGTAGAGAGGACTGTACAGATTTTGAAAGAAGGGACAAGGAAAATGAAAAGTGTGGCTGTGTAGACAAAATTGTCATGGTTCCTGATCTGTTACAGAATTATTCCTCAGAATACAACTGGAGTTGTCTCCAGCAGAAATGATAATGTCACAAAGGTGGCAGTGCCTATTTGTCTTGGTTTAAAGAAACTTAAAAGCAAAAATCTTAAGAAAAAAAGGCTTTTGATAAGTATACAAACTGAGAAGTTTTGAATCTGGAGATGATATCTGCACGAGTCACTACAAGTACAGTCCTGAGCAGTTTCCTGGATTCACTAAGAGTTGTTCAGGACCAAGAGTTGTTCAGGACCTGTGTCTTATTTTGTGGTCACAAGTCATGGCTGATCTTTGAGGAGGCATGATTACAGGAATATTAATAGGCAGTGAACCAGTCTGTAAACATGAAAAGAGATGAAGATTCCTTGAGCAGCAAGGATGTTCCAATATCTGCTACTAGAGACATCTTCTATACCAGTCCTTCACCAGCAATTGTGGCCAAAGGCCATGAAGAATTCTTAATGTGCCTTTTGTGAGAAAAAATGGACATTCAACTCTACCAGTTACCACTCCTCTGAAATATTGTCCAAGAATGTCATCCACCTATTCACCTAAAAGCATGTGCTAAATAGAGCTGAAAAAGCAATATGCAAGAGGGGTTAATTGGCAATGATGGGGTTTAAGAAACAGTGATTAAAACTTATTTTATCTTTAAAGTGCAGCAAGTTGTGCCATGTACTAATGAAATATTTTTCCTGTCTTAACAGAAGTGCATAGTCTCCTCCTTGGAAGCATAACTTTTATATAAATGTGTACATATTTATAGCATTTTTTGTAAACACATAAGTCCCATTTGAACTTAGCTTACTATTTTATTCAGGCACTGGCATTAAATTTGGATAGCTGTTGTATTTCCATTGGTTGTTTGGAGAAACCAAACAAATTCTTGCTTGTGTTACATACATGAGTATAAATAAATAAATACAATAAATTGTATAATAAACAACTATATTTTAATGGTACAAGAAAACAGAGTAGTTTTATTGTAAATAGGTCATGCCATGAGAGATAATTATATTAGCAAATGTATGTCTAAAGTAGTAACTCTTATGAAATGCTAATGGCTAAATTAAACAGACTAAGTTATTTGCCAACCTTGGAAAGTTTAAGGCATCAATGATACTTTTATAAGAGAACCATTTAACATTATTTAAGATTTGGGTATTTAAAGTTTTTTTTCTACCTGGGAGCAACAAGAAGAGAAACAAGAATTTTATTCAAAAGGGAGGTGCATTTTGCAATGGAACAGCAAAAAGTAAACAATGAGGGAAGATATGTAACAGGCAGGGGTAAGCTTGAAGCCGATGAAGCAACTAGAATATATATATATATATGCATATCTTGGTACAACACATAGGGAACTGGTAACAATACTAATATAAAAAGTTGCAATCCAATAAGAATTACTTTTCTGTGAGTATTGGAACACTGTTTTTACAATGACAGCTCTTCTTAGAGGACCCAGAGTCACTTAAATCTAGTACTGGACATTCATTTCAGCAGGTACATGGGAACAAATGGGATGGCAGATGTTTATAAGGAAATGGGCACCTTCGGGTATCATTCCTTCTTTATGATATATAAGGCAGTGACACTGAAGGAGCATTTTGTACACCTTGTTTGCTGTAGCATAGACTCAATTCAGACCTGCTAAATCTAGCACTAATCCAGACCATCTTTTTTTGGAGAAGGTTCCCCTGCACCCTAGTGGCAGGAATGTGCAGTTAGAACTTGTTTGATCAAAGACTGCTGGAACAGGGCTCAGTTTTTAGCTTTCTATTGGTTAATTTGTTTAAATCAGTTTGCTCATTTGCTACAGTTATATTAAAAAATAAAAACACACTTAATGCATCGCCGCTTAGCTAGGGTTAAACTATTCCCAGAGCCATAAAGTCTGCTCTTCAAATTTTCCCTTAGAACTTGACATTTTTTTAGTTTCAGCAATCATTATCTTTTCTTTGAGCTCAGCACTTGTTCAGAACTTATTGTAAGCACTAAATAAGCTACAAATTACTACAGGACTCAACTTTCCTCATGTGTCTAGAGGGAAACAGTTTTTAATACTTAATAAATAAGCACCTATTCAGACATGTCTAAGGGTCAGCTCCCGGTGTTTTTGCCTGTCTACCTGATGAATCTGGGCATCTTGGGGCAATGCAGCAATTGCCTCATGTACACAGACAGCCCTCACCTCCTATTACCCAACACTACAACCTGTGAGAGATGCACTTATATAGCCAAACTGGAAGCAAATCTCTCTTCACCCAAGGCTGGACTAGACAGTCAATAGGAGAAAGTAAACACTTGCATCACACCACACTCATCACATAGTCCCACAAAACCTACACCAGCAAAACACACACATAGCAACACAAAACATACACCTACATTCATGGAGGCTCTCAATAAAAATCTGCTCAAGCAACAGAGACCTCTAAAGCGAAACGCAAGCAACCTCCATGCCCCAACACAACCCAAATGACACATAGACCACAAACTCAGTGTGCCACTCAACCATAGCCCATAAGGCATAACAACATGCCCAACACTCTAGTCATAGGTGACTCTATAGTCAGGCACACTGATGTTCCACTCACCAGGCTAAACAAGGAGAAAGTTACTGTCAGCTGCCTGTTGGGTGCCAGGATCTGCCACATAATGCATACACTCAGTTCACTCCACAACAAGTACAAATATGAGCCTGTCATTGTTCATGTTGGTGTGAATGACCTGAGATGTACCTCCCTGGACTACATGAAAAGAGACATGGAGGAGCTCTCCGATCTTGTAGCCCAGGCAGGTATGACCCTAGCCCTGAATAGTATCCTGCCATCACCAAGAATGATACCACAGTACAATGACAAAATGATTGACTTCAACAATTGGCTAAGCTTCTGGTGTCATTCTAAGGGGATCTAGTATCTGTCTGCCTGGGATGACATGATCAACAGACCACGATGCTTTGCCAGAGATGGCCTGCACATGTCGCCCTTGGGATTCTGGATAATGGCTAAGGCTTTTGCCACCCCTATAGTGCCTTTTTTAGGCAAGCAAAATTTGAGGGTAGTGCTACTCAATGCTAGAAGTCTAAACCTCAAAATGCATTCACTTGAGGCACTTCTTAAAATGGAGAACATCGACATCTGTGCAGTGACACCGACCTAGTTCAAGGATCCAGAAAGCACCCTTGCATTATAAGGCTATAATTCATACCACACCTTTCGGCCACCTAACCTGGACCAAAACACTAAAGGCAGAAGTGTGTCCATATTCATTAAGGATATCCACACCTCCAGGCTAGTTGCTCAGCATAATGCATCCGAGATTATCCAAGTGCAACAAATTCTGGGCAAGACGGCAATCCAAATTGTAACTTGCTAGAGATCCCCCACCATGCCCCAGGATTCTCACTCCTCATGTCTTGATACACTGAAAAATATTAAGGTACAACCCAACACCCTAATAATGGGTGATTTCAACTACCCCACCATTAACTGGGAAAACTACTCATGTACCAACTCATTTGTTCAATGTTTTCTGGAATTCATAAACTCCAACTCCTTGGATCAACTTATCTACACCCCCACCAGGGGCAGCAATATCCTAGACCTGGTCATTACCAACATGGGCGACTGGTGTTCCACACCAGAGGTCAATTCCTTGTTGGTCAGATCTGACCAAAAGCTAATCACCCTACACATCCACACCCTGCTCCCACCCCCCATTAGGGAAACCAGCATAAAAAATTTCTCCAAAGTCAGCTTCATGCTTCTTAAGACAGAAGTGCCAAACTTTACAAGACCCATGCAGACAGACAATAGAGGTACTACTGCTGAATCCTACACAAATGCACTTTATAAGCACTTACACAAGTGCATGGATCGTGCTATCCCTAACAGAACCAAGATGCTATCTTCCAAAAAAAGGAAGCCAATATGGTGGTCCCCTGCCATAAACAAACTCTACAACAGAAGAAAGAAACTGTTGCAAAAAATAGTAAAATCCCATTATTGGAGGAATTCCCTGGTCAGCCTCAGTAAGATGCTGAGATCCCTCATAAAATCCTCCAAAGCTAGTTATGAAAACAAAATCACCACTGATTCTAAAGACAACCACAAAGCATTCTATAGCTATGTCAAGAATCTCAATGGCAACACTCAGATCTCTCTGAGTTATAGCACAATGGCACTAAATATACAGAACCAACTCATATTTCCAACATCCTGGCAGATAGGTTCAGTGCTAACTTTACCCCCTCTCACCCCCTAAAGGGCCCATCTCTAACTTTACCTCCCTCTCATCCCCCTAAAGGGCCCATCTCTATACCGGAAGAATACAAAGTTCCTGTAATCATGGCTGCACAGGTAAAAACCACACTCTTCAAAGCCAAGAACACAGCATCCATGGGACCTGAAAACATCCCAGGTTGCGTTTTACATGAACTACAAAATGAACTGGCACCCCACCTAAGCACCATGTTCAATCATAGCCTCACCTCAGGCTTTGTGCCCACTGAAAGGTGCACAGCGACAGTTATCCCACTCCACAAAAGGGGAGCCACCATGGACCCTGGAAACTATCGCCCCATTAGCCCAACGAGCCTGGTCTGCAAGGCCATGGAACGTATCATCATCATGGAACTTATAAACAAAGACATTGGTAATCTCCAAACTCTGGACCCCACCCAGTTCGGGATTGTGAAAGGCAGATCATGTCTCCTAAACCTGACAGACTTCTTTGAAGCAGTCACCAAAGCCGTAGATGAGGGTAAGGTGGTTCACACAGCCTATCTAGATCTTGCCAAGGTTTTTGACACCATCCCCCAATTCTGGAATTATAGATAAACTCACTAAACTAGGTATAAATCCCTATGTCACAAGATGGGTTGCCAACTGGCTCATTGACAGAACCCACACTGTGAAAGTAGCAGACTCCAAATCTGACTTATGGACAGTGACAAGTGGAGTACCACAGGGTTTAATCCTGGGTCCTCTCCTGTTTGGTATCTACTTTTCTGAAGTACAGGCTAACACAGAAGGTCTTTGGCTAATGAAGTTCACAGATGACTGCAAACTAGGAGCCTTAATCAAAACTCTTAATGATGTGGACATCCTAGAAAAGGGCCTCACTCAGACAGATGACTGGTGTCAAAGCCATGACCTCAAGCTCAGTGCCAAATAGTGTATTGTCATCCCCTTTGGCAAAACCTCTGTACCTATGAGCTACCACACAGGTGGTAGTCTACTTAACACTGAAAGTGTGATAAGAGACCTTGGGACACAGGTGGACAGTAGTCTTTCCTTTGATAATCCCATCGCAACAGTAGTCAGGAAATCCTCCTACATGGCTCACCTCATCACAAAAGGTTTCTCATCCTGGAAAAAAAGAGGTCATTGTTCCCCTTTACTTATCACTCCTTAGACCCATTATAAAGTACAATGCCCCTTTTGGTATGTTCATAGGCAGGTACTAGGCTATAGGCCCAAGGGCCTAAGTAAACCTAGCCAACAAGGTTCCCTGGCTTACGCCACCTAAGAAAGTTATTTTCCTGTGCCACTGTTAAGCAGAGACACAGAAGATCCCCGGGGTGCATTTCCTTTTTCCCATCCACTCATCAAGATTTTTCTTGAAGAGTGCTAATGAAAAACTTTGCTTGACATAGATGGGTAGCCTGTTCCAGAGTATGGGAACTCTGGGACAGGAATCTATCCCTTCAGCATGTCCTGTTTATTGTGGTGACAAGGTTTAGGTCCCTAGAGTGTGCAACTCGGAGGGACTGGGATTTCTTTAGGTGTAGCATGTCCAACAGCTCTGGGTTTGACATAGCTTTATGTTAGGCAGAGATCACCTCGGAGTTGGTGATATGCTATGGAGTAAAGCTGGAGTTTTTGAGGTGGTCAGTGTAGGGCATTTGTTTGAGGCCAGTAATCCTCTTTATGAGGTATTTCTTTGGCCTTTCCAGCTGCTGCAGATGTCTTGTGAGGTACATTCCAAAAGGGGCGTTGTACTCTATAATGGGTCTAATGAATGTTGAGTAGAGGGGAACAATGACCTCTTTTTCCCTAGATGAGAACCCTTTTATGATGAGGTGTGCCATGTAGTAGGACTTCCTCACTACTGTGACGATGTGACTATCAAAGGAGAGACTACTGTCCACCTGGGTCCCAAGGTCTCTTATCACACATTCGGTTTTAAGTAGATTGCTGCCTATGTGGTAGTTCATGGGTACAGAGTTTTTACCAAAGGGGATGACACTGCACTTTTTAGCATTGAGCTTGAGGCCATGGCTCTGACACCAGGCATCTGTAGGATGTCCACATCATTTGGGGACTTGATTATGGCTCCTAGTTTGCAGGCATCTGTGACCTTCATTAGCCAGAGACCTTCTGTGTTAGCCTGTACTTCAGAGAAGTAGATACCAAACAGGAGAGGTCCCAGGACGGAACCCTGTAGTACTCCACTTGTCACTGCTTTGAGGTCAGATTTGGAGTCTGCAACTTTTACAGTGTGGGTTCTGTCAGTGAGTTAGTTGGCAACCCATCTTGTGACATAGGGATTTATACCTAGTTTACTGAGTTTAGCTATAATTCCAGAATGAGGGATGGTGTCGAAAGCCTTGGCGAGGTCAAGATAGGCTGTGTGAACCACCTTACCCTCATCTATGGCTTTGGTGACTGCCTCAAAAAAGTCAATCAGGTTCTGGAGGCATGATTTGCCTTTCACAAACCCAAACTGGGTGGAATCCAGAGTTTGGAGGTTACCAATGTCTTTGTTTAGGAGTTCCATGATGATACGTTCCATGGCCTTGTAGAGCAGGCTCATCAGGCTAATAGGTCAATAGTTCCCAGGATCAGTGGTGGCTCCCCCTTTGTGGAGTGGGATAACTGTTGCTGTACGCCATTCAGTGGGCACAAAGCCTGATGCAAGGCTATTATTGAACATGGTGCTTAAGTGTGGAGCCAGTTCGTTCGGAAGTTC
This sequence comes from Protopterus annectens, assembly GCF_019279795.1. Classification (NCBI taxonomy): domain Eukaryota; kingdom Metazoa; phylum Chordata; order Ceratodontiformes; family Protopteridae; genus Protopterus; species Protopterus annectens. The sequence goes on from NC_056737.1 coordinate 217,405,133, forward strand.
GTTTAAAACGCAGCCTGGGATGTTGTCCGGTCCCATGCATGCTGTGTTTTTGGCTTTAGAGAGTGCAGCTTTTACCTGCGTAGTTGTGATTACATGGTCTCTGCAGTCTTCCTGTATAGATATGGGCCATTTAGGGGATGAGGGGGGTAAAGTTAGCACTGAACCTATCTGCCAGGATGTTAGAAATATCAATTGGTTCTGTAATTTTCATGCCTTTGTGCTGTAGCTCAGAGCAGATCTGGATGTTGCCATTGATATTCTTGACACAGCTATAGAATGCTTTGTGGTTGTCTTTAGAATTAGTGGTGATTTTATTTTCATAACTAGCTTTGGAGGATCTTATAAGGGATCTCAGCTTCTTACTGAGGCTGACCAGGGAGCTCCTCCACTCATGGGATTTTGCTCTCTTTTGCAACAGTTTCTTCCTTCTGTTGTACAGTTTGTTTATGGCAGGGGACCACCAGATTGGCTTCCTTTTTTTTGGAGGATAGCGTCTTGGTTTTGTTTGGGATAGCATGATCCATGCACTCGTGTAAGTGCTTATAGAGTGCATTTGTGTATGATTCAGCAGTTGTAACTGTATTGTCCATCTGCATGGGTGTCATGAAGTTTACCACTTCTGTCTTAAGAAGCATGAAGTTGGCTTTGGAGAAATCTTTTACCATGGTTTCTTTAATGGGGGGTGGGGGCAGGATGTGGCTATCAAGGGTGATTAGCTTATGGTCAGATCGGACAAACAAAGAGTTGACTTCAGGTGTGGAACACCGGTCACTCATGTTGGTAATGACTACATCTAGGATATTGTTGCCCCTGGTGGGGATTGTGGATAAGTTGATCCAGGGCATTGGAGTTTATGAATTCCAGAAAGTGTTGAGCTAAATAGTTGATACACAAGTAGTTTTCCCAGCTAATGGTGGGGTAGTTGAAGTCACCCATTATTAGGGTGTTTGGTTGAACCTTAATATTTTCCAGTACATCAAGAAAAGAGGAGTGGGAATCTTGGGGCATGGTGCGGGATCTGTAGCAAGCCACAATTTGGATTGCAGTTTTGCCCAGAGTTAGTTGCACTTGGATAATCTTGGATGCATTATGCTGAGCAACTAACCTGGAAGTGTGGATATCCTTAATGAATATAGACACACCTCCGCCTTTGGTGTTTTGGTCCAGGTTACATGGCCAAAAAGTGTGGCATGAGTTATAGCCTGGTAGTGTAGGGGTGCTCTCTGGATCCTTGAACCAGGTCTCAGTCACTACACAGATATCGATGTTCTCCATTTTAAGGAGTGCCTCGAGTGGGTGCATTTTGAGATTTAGACTTCTAGCATTGAGTAGCATTACCCTCAGATTTTGCTTGCCTGTTCCTGTTATGGTGGTGAATTTGTTATTTGAACGTTGCCTAAAAAAGGCACTATAGGGGCAGCAAGAGCCTTAGCCAGTATCTGTAATCCCAGGGGCGATAGATGCAGGCCATCTGTGGCAAAGCATCATGATCTGTCGACCATGTCCTTCCAAGCAGACAAATACTGGATCCCCTTAGAATGACACCAGAAGCTTAGCCAATTGTTGAAGTCAATCATTTTGTCCTTGTACTGCAGTATCATTCTGGGAGATGGCAGAATGCTACTGAGGGCTAAGGTCATACTTGCCTGGGTTACAAGATTGGAGAGCTCTTCCATGTCTCTTTTCATGTAGTCCAGGGAGGTACATCTCAGGTCATTCACACCAAAATGGACAATGACAGAGACATATTTGTACTTGTTGTGGAGTGACCTGAGTGCGTGGGTTATGTGGCGGATCCTGGCACCTGACAGTAGCCTTCTCTTTGTTTAGCCTGGTGAGTGGGACAACGGTGTGCCTGACTATAGAGTCACCTATGACTAGTGTATTGGGTACGTTGTTTTGCCTTATTGGCTGTGGTTGAGTGGCACACTGAGTCTGTGGGCTATGTGTCATTTGGGTTGTGTTGGGGGATGGAGGTTGCTTGCATTTCTGCTTTGGAGGTCTCTGTTGTTTAGACAGATTATTATTGAGAGCCTCCGAGAATGTTTTGTGTTACTATGTGTGGATTTTGGTGGTGTAGATTTAGTAAGTCTATGTGATGAGTGTGATGTGGTGCAAATGTTTACCTTCTCCTCATGACTGTCAAGTTCAGTCTTGGTTGTAGAGAGCTTTACCTCCAGTTTGGCTAGATAAGTGCATCTCTCACAGGTTGTAGTGTTGGATGGTAGGAGGAGAGGGTTGTCTGTAGGCAATTTCAAGATGCCTAGATTCATCAGATAGACAGGAGAGAACACTGGGAGCTGACCCTTGGACATGCCTAAATAAAAAAACTATTTTCCTCTAGATAAGTGAGGAAAGTGAGTACAAAAGCTGTTTTTCTCTAAGTAAGTGAGAAAAGTAAGTACAAAAACTGTTTTCCTCTAGGTAATGAGGAAGATTGTGTGCTATAGTAATTAGTAGCTTATTTAGTGCTTACAAGTTCTGAACAAGTGCTGAGCATGAATAAGCAAATGTAAGTGCTAAAACTAAGAATCTGTATCTGCACTAGACAAATTACAGGACAGAAACAAGTGCAAATGCAGACTTTCAAATCAGAAAGTTGAGAGAGATGGAAGAGATTGCCCAAATGGCCAACAACTACAATTTCTGGGCCAGAACCACTCCTTATGTGGTAGACAGGTTACCTAGTGCTTACCACTCCCACTGATAAGATAGAAGGCTTCCCTCCAACACAGAAAGGCTTGGTGGGCTCAGAAGCTTACATACAGTCCTGGATACAGCAAATCTGTATCTGGAACACTAGTTACAGCAAAGATAGGAAACAGGCTTACATTTTTTTTTTTTTTTTTTACAGAAAAGTAGCAAAAACAGTAGGAAAAACAATTCACATGCAGTGCAAGCTAGCACACTTGAGTATGTAGCAATATTAGACCAAACACAGTTTAAATTGTCCTTAATTAATTAAAATGTACCTCACAAGACATCTGCAACAACTGGAAAGGCCGCAGAAATACCTCACAAAGAGGATTACTGGCTTCAAACAGATGCCTTACGCAGACCATCTAAAAAAACTCCAGCTTTTACTCCACTGCATATCGCCAACTAAGAGGCGATCTCTCCCTAACATACAAAGCTATGTCACACCCAGAGCTGTTGAACATGCTCCACTTAAAGAAATACCAATCCCTCCGAGCTACATGCTCTAGGGAACTACACCTTGTCACCACAATAAACAGAACATGCTGGAGGGATAGATTCCTGTCCGAGAGACTTTCCATACTCTGGGACAAACTACATATCTATATCAAACAAAGCTCCTCATTAGCACTCTTCAAGAAAAATCTTGATGATTGGATGGGAAATAGGAAATTCACCCCGGGGATCTGCTCTGTGGCTCTGCTCGATAGGGGCACAGGAAAATAATTTTCTTGGGCGGAGAAAGACAGGGTACCTTTTTTTGCTAGGCTTATATAGGCCCTAGGGCCAATAGCCTAGTAACAACTATGAACCTTTGTCTAACATATAGACTTGTGTAAGTTCACTTTATAACAGTATCAGATCATACCCAATTACTATTAACTTTTCAAATACTGGCAAACCAACCACCTATATAAATGGAGAACTAACCTATATTATTCTAAGAGAGAGAAAGCTCTGACATGGAATTAAGTGTTTAACAGTCAGTAAGCTTTAAAATGCACAGTTGCTTTGTGCATGAGCAGAGGTACCAATAAATAAGTACAGAAATGGACTAGAAAAGGAGAAACGAATCACAGGATTTACAAGGAAGATTAATGGATAGGCTTATGAGTGGAGGTCAAACAAATTTACTTGATTAAAAAGTATAAAAAGCCCAGAGAGCAGTAAAATTTGCGATTTTTAATACTCCCTGCAAATCAAAAATAATTATCTCCAAGACTTTCACAACAGATAACAGAAAGGGCTTTAATTTCAACATTAGGGATTCCGAAATTAACAAAACAATTAATGCCCCAACAAACATAGCAGCTTTCATAAGTTACCATAGCAGGATATAAAAAAACAGTGAAGAAATAGGATATGCTCATTCAGATGAACTGGGGGCATTTTAAATAGCTTAGATTTGACAAATTTTACTGTGCAAGAGGTTGCATTTGACTACTATAAATGAAGAAGTTAGGAGACTACTTAAGGCAGAAAAGAAGCTGAAGACACTAGAGATGGATAGGTTACCCATAGATCTGTAATGATTTTAGACAAATTTGATCACATTACTTGTGAATTATGATTTATATGTTAACTTCTGATAAGCTGGAAAAGGTTTGTTAGTTCAGTTATGCCAAAAGCTGGTACACTGTTAGGGTCTTAAAGAACAATTTAAATTTTAAACCACAATTATACACCATTTACTCCAATACTAGTTGAAAGAATAGCAGTATATTTACCTAGGTTGACAAATGTAGACCTAACTGGTTTTGTACTTAATTACTTTACATCTAATAATTTAATTAAAAGTATTATGCTTATAAACAATGGAGCAACAAAAAGCATAACACTGTTGGCTGCAAGTATGGGCACTAAAAAGGCCTTCAACTGGGTTAGTCAGAGGTATCTGGTCAAGGTTTTATTATATTTTGACTTACAAAGGGAATTTCGTGAATTGATTAAATCCTTTCACAAGGACACATGACCAGCTTAAGCTCAGGACTAGGCTATCTAGGACATTTAAGATGAGTAGATGTGTAAGGCATGACTGTCGGGTTCCCCTTTACTTTTTGTCTTGCACCGTGAATCTTTATCAAAATGATTAAGTGATTCGCATGTAGTGGAAACATAAAGACTGGCACCATATAAAGTGGTCTCTTTATCCTAATGACCTCATTATTTACTTTGCAAATCCAGACGACAATCTGGACAAGATCTCCTGAGCAGCTAGTGAAATTTGGTATGTAGTCTGGGTATAAGATAAACAAGAAAAAAATGAAAACTATGAGGCTACATTATAATCCCACAATATGTAACTCTTTCAAAGAAAGAAAGCATTCTTATGTATTTAGTAATAATGACTGGTCCCTCAGTGGAGACTTGCTTCACTTAGCATATGATGGTATTATTCAAAATGTTATAAGCTTTTTTTTCAAACATGGAAGGGTACCATTTTAGACTTTTCACAAATTAGCAGAGGTTTAGAGTGATTTGTGTGTGCTCCGTGGATTTGCATACCACAAGATCTTCTGGTATCCCTTCCAAATCATTTCCATACTAAGCTTAAAAGCAGGAGGCAAATACAAAATTAGCTAGAAGATATTTAACACGCCTACCCCTGTTGGGTCAATGAGGGATTTTGAACATTATGGAAAGCATGTCTATTCAGACTTTTACATTTTGCATAGCTTTTCTGAAACTAAATATTAAGCTATTAATGAAACAATATACCTTAACAAAAAAAGAGAGAATCCATAATGCAAAACAAGTGGGCAGTGAGTCATTAGAGACCTTTGTGTGGGCATTTAGAAAAGTAATTAACTAGGAGTTTGAGGCTTAAGGGGTTACACTTGCAGCTCTCATTGTAATGGTGGCAATATTGCCCAAGAGTGCTATAGTATGAGCAGCTTTTTCAACCATGGGGGTGATGAGATGGGGACAGGTTTTTTTTCCCCAAAGTTTTTCATTAACCCTTGAACATATGGAGCTTATTGGGGCAGTAGTAAGAGCCTTAAGGAAATCTGAAAATAACTATACTAGCAGACACACTGCTTCTGGAAAATTTTAACGTGCTCAAGTAGGGAACAACTAATGCAAAAGGGAATAATGAGCCATTTAGGCTGTAGAAGCAGGTTGCATGCCTGAGGCAGCCTAAATGAAAAGTAAAAGGATAAGAGCTGTTGTGAATGAAATCACAAAGTACAAGCATGAGGAAAAGAATTTTTTAATAATACTGTAGTCCACTCTGCTATACTGCTGTGAGATTGCACTTCTATACTGCTGTGTGATTGCATGAGGACTTGTATTCTTTTCTTAGATGATTCTACTGAAAGCCAAGTAGGCAACTGCATGCATTTTTCCATTTGTCTTTTACAAATTTCATTGTGTATGTGCTAGGTTACACTGTGTGTCAGTCAGCAACAAGTTGAAAAGCATTACTGATGCTACTTATTATTTAGTCATTCATTCACTCATTTGATCACAATCATATGTCTAAGAAGCAATATAAATTAAGTGGCTGTAACTGCTGGGGGGTTGGGTTGTATGGCATGTGCCTGGCAGCACTGAACTAAGATATATTACAATGCGCTTTTATTCACCCATTTATAATAATTAGGTTTCTGAGGTGCACATACTAACTGAATTGGCTGTAACTAGATGGCACATGTGTGTGGAATGTATGGGTATGGAGGGAATACAGCAGGGTTACATTATAGTCTGACAGCAACAAGATGAAATGCATAACTGTGGTCATTTATTTATTTACTCATTCATTAGATCAACATTAGCCATCTGGGGTGTATACAGTCAATAAAATAACTAATTGTTGGGTACGTCTGTGTTGGGGATGCAGTTTGACATGAGCTGATTAAATTATGCTGGTCATTAAATATGCATTAATTTGCTCAATCAATCAAAAATCCAATATGTAAAAAGTAAATAAAGTGGCACTCTCTCAAACCAGCTCTGGTATATTTTCTGAACAGGAAGAATATGTTGCTGGAGGAGTCTTCAGTATGTTCAGTAGTGCATGACCAGTTATTTATGTGTAACTGTAACCATGCTAAAGATCCAGCTGCAATATAAGCCCAGCCCATCTGCTTATACAGCATCTTCCATTTGGTTTGAAGTCACCAGCTATCACTGCCCATTTGGTTAAACATCCATTTAGTCAGCTTTGGAATAGTTAACCAATTGTTCTGTAATGTAATAGAAATATGCTGAAATAATGAAGTTTTACATGCCACTTGATGTCACCCATACATACCCACTGCTGCTGTGTGATTTCTATTTATGCACTACTGGTGACTTCCTATCCCGATGTTTCTTTTTCTACGTAGTTGTGCAGCCATGTTAGTATACCTAAGATAGTAGGGTGAAGCAAGCCCCTTACATGGCTGTTTCTATTGAAATAAAAATCTACCTGCCATGCTTTGCCTTGATTGCTTTCAACTTCAGGATGTTTCAGTTATTTGGAATTTCAACCACGTGATTTCAATCATTTGGGCTTCAATCTGTGTCATATAATATAAAATACACACACATACACAAAGATATTGTCCTTGATCTCAGGTAGACCAGTTCAAATGCATGGTTAATAAACTTAAAAAAAAAGAATTGAGAAAAATCTATTAGTTTTTAACATCTTGCTTGAATCGGTGTGCTAATGCAAACTTAATGACTCTTTAGCAAAACTGAAAAAATATATAGTTTCACCCTTAGAGAATTCAGGCTGTTATAGTCTGTATGAAAAACAATTCACAATGCAAATGGTAAGCATTACATTTTGGAACAGAAACAGCTGTAACAATAGAAAATCAAGGATATTGTTTAAGTAATAAGCCTGTACTTCCTATATTTAGCAGTCTCTTTAGACTTTTGTACCAGGTGACCTTGTACAACTGTATCCCAAAATGAAGAGGGAAATCATGAAAAGAAATGTGATCTTTGAAGCATTATACTGTTAGCTTTTCTAATGTTAAATTGGAAAAAGATCTGAAAAAATGACTATTAATGTTGTCCTGATTACATTTGCATGTCACAGCACTGATTCTCGTAGTAGCAGCAACTGAATTCCCAAGTCCAAAAGTATATGCTGCTTCTTGTATAACAGCATACCAGGTGCCCACTATCAGTGTGATACTAAAGTGTATTTATTCTCTACACAAATGATTCCTGAAGGAAATAGTCTGCCGTACAACAATGTAAACATTTAAGACATTCTTTGCAATTATTCTCTAGTTAAATTAACTTTGCTGCCTATTCATGCTCAAAACATTTTCACATACAATTGTTTTCCTCACAGCATGTCATATATACTAAATGCTGGTTATATCTTAAAATATCTGTTTTTCTACATTCCTTCAGGCAAATTTTTGGCATCTTTTCACATTTCCAACTCCTGTAATTCAAAGGCACATACATGACAACACAAGATATCCTTGCACGATATGTTTCTTTGGAGATCTGTATAGCTGAAGACAAACCCTTAGGTGTTAGAGAAACTCTGAACTTGTTCATAGATGCATTAGTGATTTATAATAAATAATTACTTAAACTCGTAATCCAATAAATGTTGATATAGCCCCTCACCACAGTTTAATTCCTGAGAAATAAGCTAGACAAAGTCATTTGTATAAGAATCCAGGTTACTGACAAGTTTTACAACATAATTTCAAACAGTGCTCCACATTTAATTAGGGATGTACGAAACAGAGCCATCCAGATGGTGAAAGAGCGGGGCTGCTGCACGCCTCTGCTGGTACTTTTTTAACCATCATTACTTCCAGTTTTAGGCTTCTGACAGCATCCTATAGACCCATTCCCCTCCCCCACCCTGTTCAGGGTGAGACCCAGCCCACACATTCCCCATAGGGCAAGAAATATCCAGCTGATTGGTTCCTTGCCTGAGGTAAGAGCTCCTTCTTTTTCTCCTTCAGAAGCGACAGGTACGCTCATTTGCATAGGGGTTCCTCTCTCCCCACATTTGCCCCTTCATGTGGAAATGTATTTTTTATTGTTCTCCGAGCAGTGGCTTCAAGCTATCTGTATATGCCTTCACTTGTGCCAGGTCCATCTCTGTGACTTTTGTACAGCACAAAGCACACCAACCCAACAGCTGTTAACTGCAGTTTCCCAAACACTCCTGCTGGGGGTCAGTGATGCAGCAGGTGTCCCTAGGATGGCTAAACCAATGTTCATTCACTCCCACCCTGCCCTATCTCAGCCATTCTAGAGCCCAAGCAGCTAGTCAAACCCCTGGTTTATAATCAGATTTGTACAAGCTCAGATTTTTGATAGATTAGTTTTTTTCTTGTCATTTTCATTAAAAGGCACTTGTCATAAACATTCTGATGACTGGAGTCTGATGGCTAGGTGGCAACTCATTGAAGGCAATGATACGGACTTCCTTAATATCAGAACAGGACAGCAGAAAATAAATGTCAGAATTAAAACTACACTACGTGTTTAATGTAAAAAAAATAATAATTAAAATGAATTTCAGCTTCACCACAAATCAATTACTTTATCAAAAGGTATTGCTAGTTTTGGCCAGAATCTATTTACTGCATTGTTAGCCAATATTCTTCTACTATTGTTTCATGGACTACAGAAGCAAGGTAAATACATCTTAAACAGTTTGGTGAGGCGACCATTTCTAATCTCCTACTATTTTCCTTCTTACATTTGCTTGTTAATGCCATGAAACTGGAATTTGATCTGAGGGCGTACATGAAATTCAGGATCATTAAATAACACTAAATAATGGAGTAATCTGAAGTTATCTGTCTATAAATTTGTGAAAGTGTTTGAAATTTTTCACATAATCTTTTAAAAAGATTAAAAAAAATAAAACAAATGCTAAATTTCAGTTAGCCTTGAAATTGTTTTACAAAAAAATCCCACTTCAGGTTTAACTTGTCATTTTGGATGAAATTTTTTTCAAATTCATATAATGCACAATCAAGATAAATTCCAAATGTTTTGATACATGTTATTGTTAATAGTATATGTCATATAAGGTTTGCTATCACATGTTTGACAATACTGTGGCCAAAAGTGCATATATCCGAAGAAAATGTTCGGGAATCACAACACCAACCACAGTAAATGCCGAACTGAGCATTTCAGTGAAGTTGAATATCGAACATTTCAACTTCACTGAAATTCTCTTAACTGCTAAACATATTTTAACATGTTTTGCAAGATGGAAAGCCCCCCCTGCACCCCCCATGTGGGGGGCTGCACCCTCCACATACCCCTACTTATATATACAAACTCCGAGATTGCACTACACTGAGGAAAGGGTACATTTCCCAATCTCCATTATAGTGCGATTTGCACTACACTGTCAAACCTTGCTATAGCGGCTGTTCGCTATTGTAAGGTTCAACAATATAGTACTCGCACTAATGGTTCTGCTACATGATTTATGCATATACATTGATCGCACACAGAGTGATCAACTATGTGATTGTAAACCATCATATACAAATTATGACATTATGCTTGATTTTTGTCAACCTCAAATCCTTTAATGTGATACTCCTGTTTTATTCTATGAGCTAGAGGTTCCATAACTACAGTAAAGACTAAAGTGATAAGAGAACAACACTTTGTTCCTTTTCCTTTTTCAAAAGGGATTGGGCTAAGTTGTGTGTTATTATACATTACTGAATTACAGTGCAAGAGTTTTGTTTTAATTTGTTTTGGAAATAAAAACCCTCAAGTACTTTAAAAAGATACAACCAGTTTAAGGACTCAAGGGATTTTTTCAATTCTTAAACTTACAATTACAAAATATTCAGTGCTGCAATATGCCTAATCAATCAGTGAAATATTATTTTAATATTATTGGTGTTTGTCTGTGCATGTGACCACTGTCAATTAAAAATAGCAAAATACTTTATTCTACCATTAATGTTCAGTATGGAGATGTCTAAATGAGGTATAATCACATGGATTATCTTTTTTCTTAATAGTGTACATTTCCTAGAAGGGGTCTACATTTATTTTGTATATTATCATATGTTTATATAGAAAACTAATTAATTAAAAAAATCAAAAATCTCAGACTAAGTCCCATCTATATTAGCTGCCCTTTTAACTTTTAGCACTTCATTAATGCTTGAGACTTCCTGAATTTTAATTATTAAGGCAAGGATATCCATATTGCCTACTGTTAGATTATTAAAATATATCCATTCAGAAAATAAACTGTATTTTCATGATAATAAACTGCATTTCTGGTTAATAATCACTTCATAATTAAATTATTTTTAAACAAATGTAAAATGTTTTTAATATCTGATACTAGTTTATTTTAGGATTCTGAGCATTGCTTATTTCACTGAATTTAGTTTTTGATTTTAACCTTCTTCCTGAGGGAGTTAATGAAGAAAATAATTTAAACATTTCTGATGCTGCTAAAAAAGAGTATACAGGGCAAGTATTGTTCATGGCAGAAGCTCTTCTAGGTTTAAATGAAAATTTGAATATAAGATGCTTGTTGAAGTGGTATAGGAAGTGATGTCCTTAATTATATTAATTGCTATGTTAATTTCATTGGCTAAATTGTATTATATTAATGTAGTGTTTGTTGGCTGTATTTGATTTTCTGATGAAGTTCTTGTATTAAAGGAGAGGATAAAAGTGCTAAAAATCAGTTTCCTGGTTTCTTTTCCTCTGTTACCCACAAGTTTTTAGTGTATTTAGTGTTGCTTACTCTGTTTTGATAGTTTTGGTTGTAGAATCTGGCTTTAACAAATCCCAAAGAATATTTATGGTCACCCCATCACCATATTTATATGAAATAAAATGATCATACTCTGTAATAAGTCCGTCTTTAATCTTTCAATATAGTTTACGTAAGATATGATCAGTACTGAAGCCAGCTTTTCAAAGCGAATAACTATTTTAAATATAAGAGCATTGTAATCGGATGAAGGACAGGAACTTGCTTAAAGTAATTCTAAAGTACAATTTATCTGGTACATAAAGTCTATGTTTTTGTATTTGAGTACTTAAGACAAAAGCATGAGTATAAAATAAGGAATTGTCATTTTTGAAATCATCTAAATACTTTGACAGAAAAAATATTTATCCACCTTTTGCTGTAGCTGTAATTCTAGGTTCTATCACAACAGAACATCTCCTCCAATTACTAAACTGCATTTCATATTCCTTAATACAATATTTAATATCTCTTAGAAATTTAGCCCCAAGCCCACATATCTAATACATGTTGGCTAATAAGACTATTCTATCCTTCAACTTTGTATAACCATAGCAAAGATTTCTTTATTACAATAAAATGACAAGCTTACTCTTAAGTATTATTTCCGTAAGAAGTCAAGTATTATTTCTGTGGGAGTTATATCCATAACATAATTACCTATTTTCTTTTTATGGAGAGTGAACTAAAAGTTTGTACTGATCAGAAGAAATACAATTTACTGATTGCTACAATACATCTGGTTATAGAAAGACAGCATTACATTTAAGTATCAAAACGTTCATTATTATTCCTCTCTTCTGACCTTTATAAAGATTATTTGCATTTAAAGTCGTAACATTGAGCAATAAAACGAAATGTAAGTCCAAGGCAGAAACCACCAAGACAAATGGTAAAATTGAATCAGCTCACAATAAGGTAAATCCAGAAGAAAAAACAGCTTTATTTAAATGCCACAATACTGCTCAACGTTTTTCATCCAAGTGAGACTTCGTCAGAATACAAACACATATAGCAGTGCACTGTCTTATATAGAACATACCCTAAATGGATAATCCTCTAATTACCCAATTAACTAATTTAAAACATACCATCCACGTTAAAGAACCAACACAATCTGAAAAGCTTTTTACATAAAATGTGGTGAAGTTTGTAAATTGACCCATAAATACTGTTTTTTCAGGGAATATGCTTTAACCTATCTAATCTGAAGGTATAAATAACATTCATAAATATTAGTGTAGTAAAAAATATAATATAAAAACAGGAATAAAAGTACATCCTCATATTAATGCACAGAAATTAATAGTTCTTGGATTAAAATTAAAAATAATTATTGTTTAAAATAATTATTTTATACACAATTTAAAAAGTATTTACATAAACCTTGTATATATGAAAAGCATAATGCTCATACAGCCAATATCCTTTAAATGAAGAACACATGACGGGCATTTTTATATATCCCACCTTCACAAGTGTATTTCTTAAACTGTTTCAATGCAGGTTTACAAAAATAGACTACTTAAATCTGTTGTGCTTTTAGTTTCAAATATGGTACAATGGATATATGGTCGTTCAATCCTGGGAAGCGGTTGGATTCTAAAAGAATCTGCCAATATGTCTCCTGATGGCATAATCTTACTTCCCAGGGTCCACCCCTAGCACTTTTAGCCACTGAATCCAGAACAAAAAACAAAAATGTTCCGTCCTCACAATTTGTAGTGTGCCTGTAAAGGGCATTGTTACCATTACACTTCTGTATATCATAATAGTGCTCATATATACGCCTACAGAGAGGTCGTTCGGTCTTCCAAACGTAGAATGATTGGCAGCCCTGACATACTGCCAAATAAACCACCCCAAATGAAAGGCAATTATAAAATTTTTTTGCAACAATTTTCCTGTTTCTGCTCTCCAGATAAATCATTTCTTGATTTAAAATATGTTTACATTGCGAGCATCCCCCACATTTATATGTCCCTTTCCTTTGATCTCTCATGCTCTGTGGTTGGATCTCCTGCTCCAAAATTCTTTTAACATTAAATCCTTTCCTGTAAATTGTTTTAACCTTCCTATCTTTAAGGCTACTCAGGTCAGTAATGTCCTGAAAGGATTTAAACTCTTCCTCAATAATTTTGGTTAACCTGCCGACATTTGCACTATAGTCGGTCACAAACAACAGATGGTCTTTCTCAAAGGTCAAAAGGTCATTCGCCTGTGTTGTCCCTAGGTCCAGCAAAACCTGACCCAAAATGGGCTTAAATCTAATTGACCTACCTAATGTGACCTCTTTTTTCACTGAATCAATTAAATATAGTGGATAACCCCTGTCCAAAAACATCGAGGTTAATACTTCACATTCAAGCTCAAATTCTGAATCCTGAGAGGTCATCCTTGATGCCCTGACAAACTGCCCTTTAATAATCCCTCTCTTTTGAAATCCCGGGTGTGAACTAAGAAAGTGTAGGTAACTGTTTGAAAAGGTAGGCTTTCTATATACTTTGGAACTGAACCCATAAGGATTTTTCTTTATTGTAACATCCAAATAGTTAACTTGTTCCATGGACACCTGATGTGTAAATTTCAAAAATGAGGTGGTGGAATTTATATATGTCAGAAACTCACCAATGGTTTCAATGGGGCCAGTCCAAAAAATGCATATGTCATCCAAAAATCTTGAGTAGTGAGCCCAGTTTCCAATAAACTCACAATCATGGATGAATTTTTTCTCCCAGACGGCCATAACAATGTCGGCGTATGTAGGTGCACAATTAGCCCCCATAGATACCCCACTGGTCTGTTGGAAGTACTCTCCATCATAAAAAACAAAGTTGTTCTTCAGCACTAACTCTAAGAGACCTATAATCATGTGCACATCGTTGTTCGAAATAGTTGGACGTTCCCACAAGGCTTCCTCAATCCACTCCAAACCTATTGCAGTAGGAATAACTGTAAATAAATCTACAACATCTATGGTCAGGAAAATAAGGTTTGGCCTGTACAATTCCGGGGTAATCCTCCTCAAGAATTCCCAGGAATCCTTAAGAAGATGGTTTTCCTTCCCCCAAACCTGTTTCAATTTCCAATCCAAGAACTTTGAAATTGTGTGGGTCTTTGAACCTTGTGCGGCCACAATAGGTCTTAAAGGTGGATCTTCAACACATTTGTGTATTTTGGGAATTCCAAATATGGTTGGCACTTTGGGGGAGGGGGTTTCTAGAAAAGAATAAATATCAAACTCAATAACCTCCTGGTCAAGCATATCCTTAATAGCCAGATCAATTTTTCGATATGATAGTAAAATCTCATTGATAGAGGTCAAGGTATATCGACTGGAATCAAATAAAATGTCATTCATTTTACTTTGATACAAAATCTCATTCATGAACACCGTACCCCCACCCTTGTCTGGTTGCATGACCCTCACATGGTGATTCTGTGCCAGGTCCTGCAGCAACTGATTCTCTGGATGACTTAGATTATACTCCACCTCACCTCGGTGTAATTCCTGGCGAATAAGTTTCTCAATCCTGGCCTCCAAATTGCTAAGTTGGGGATGTAATGGGGGATAAAATGTGCTAGATTTCTTAAGATGTAAACTGGGTGTAATCGGTGTATGACCAAATAGATGTTCCAAGTTCAGTTTACGGATGAATAGTTTCAAATCCAAAATACTGTTAACCAAATGGCTACCCCTGGAAGGAACAAACTTAAACCCCTTTGTAAATAGGTCAAAACAAGTACTGGTAATGGGAAAATCGCTATAGTTGTAAATGTGATATCCTTTCCTGCTGTAACACTTGTACAAACCAATGTTGGAAGCAGAAATATCCTCATTCATTGCCAGCCCAAGTTCTTGTTCGTTTTCCACCCCTGCATACGTTTCTCTTTCCCTTGTGCAAAAATAGGGTACAATGGATATGGTGGTCCCCCCTGCTGGTTCCTTATACGTTCTGATCTCCTGGGTAAAAAATTGTCCCCTGAATTAATTGTTTGATTTTCCAAATCCAAGGCTTCCATCCCCTCCTCTTCAACTAAAATGGGGGACGTGGGTTGGTCCCTAACCTCAGTCTCCTCTTTCGACCAAGAATTCCCAAAATACATATTGGCCCTTTGGGGAGGTTTAGGGTATTGTCTCCCTTCCCTGTATTCCCTAAGGTCCCTGTTAAGTTTATTGTGTTTCCTTTTAATGACCATGTCACAGTGTTTATCAATACGTTTACGAACCTCCTGATATTTACAGTTCTGACTCTCAACTGCAAACAATAGGTCACTAGTAATTCTTTCATTACATTTAAATATCTCATCGGTTAAACTTTGAATTTCATTTTCATTCCTTTTCATAATGGCCTGAACTATATCAAGCCCACACCTATCAAAGGCTTTTACTAAATCCCTATGGAAAACACTGCCACAAATGACATGGTTTGGGTACTTATGTACCCTTAACCCTTTCGGTACAATACATCTTTTAACACATTCGGATAAATACATATTGTCTAGTACAAGGTTTTTGTACCTGTGTAAAATGTCCTCAAGAATGTGTAAGTTTTCATCGTAGGAAATACTTTCAGTCGAACAAGTCCTGGTGTTCCCCGAGAAAACAAGGTCTGGTTTTGCGTTTACCCAGTCTGAAAAAGATAAATGGTCCAATGCTGCTTAAGTGGTAAAGGTAGGCTGGTGACATGGAATAGACGCTTCCTCTCCATCTTCACGGAAAACGGACGGTGTATGCAAAAGTTCCGCACCTCCGTTAGATGTAGTAGCACTAACACCCTGTTCAACTTGCTTCCGGACCATATCATTTCGATTAGAAGTTACAGGGGGAGTTGCGTCGGAATTTCCAATTCTCGTCGAAACCGCTTTCAAAACCTCCCTTTGCTCAGAAATAATAGAATTGAGCAATACCATAAAATATTCTAATGATCTTTATTAAAAACATAAGGATGTGTTTATGTATATATATTATTTGGAAGTATTTATCTGCATCAGACAAAGTGTATGAATAATAAGTCAGTAACACTGTATACATATATATATATATATATATATATATTTATATATATATAGTCACACTTCAGAATCTCGAGCTACTGAAATATCGAACTTCAGTAGCTGGAGACCGAAGTGTCAAAACTGCACTTGTGTGAAAGTGCAGAATACCGAGTGTGGAAATGACGAATGCAGAAATGTCGAATCAGCGGTGTGGATGTAGCTGGAGATTCAGGTAAGTGATGTTTTACTGGGGGTTTTGGGCAGGGATTTTAGTGTGTGTGATTATGTTTGGAGTTTTGAGGTGTGGGTTGGGGTAGGTAAGTAAGATTGTGAGTGTGTAAGTGTTGCGATTGGTGGTATTTATATGTATGTGATGTGTTTTGCACAAGAGGAGTGTAGAGTGTGTAGTGGTGGTTTTTGTGTTTGTGTTTTTAGTGCAACTTTGGAGTTAGTATATGTAGGGGGTTGGGGGTGCAGGGCTGCTTGCCCCCTTACTTATGTGTAGGGTTAGCGGTTTGTTTGTTTTGTTGTGTTTGTGTATGGTTTGTTGGTTTATAGTGTAGGGAGGAAGGTGTATGTGTGCTTGTTTGTGTGTGTAGTATTTATGTGGGTAGTTGCAAATTTGAATTTCACGCTTTTAGGGTTTCTGGTTTTACAGTTTTCAGCTTTACAGTCTCTGGATACTGAATTTCAATATTTCACTATTTCAGGATTGTAAACTGAAACTATATATATATATATATATATATATATATATATATATATATATATATATATATATACGTATATAAACCTCAATATAATTAAGTTCTAAAATGGATATTTTAACATTTCAGGTGGAACCAGCTTAACAGATTGCATTGCCACACAATTCTCTTTTGTATAAAAAAAATAAAACAATAAATAAAAAATAAAAACACACTTTATTCGGCCAACTTAAACTTCAGTTTGAAAAACAATACAGCCATAATGTAATATAGCACAACTTGCATTTAAGTCTTTAACCCAAGAATCAAATGTTTGTTTAATCAAACAGTATGTTAATTAGCAGTTAGTACATAAGGCTACTTTGGCTGATAGCATTTCTCTCTCTCTATCTCTCTCCCTGTAAATCTACACTACAACAAATCCCAGTAGCAGTTTTTCAGTCTATTTGCAGTGCTCACTAAATGGTCAAAACTCACATGTACAGTTTTGGGTTGCAATCATTTTATTGATAGCGCCACATAAAGGTGTATTGTTAGTCACTAATACAAATTTTCTACCTAAAAATATTTTATGGAGGTATGAGACCTTTTTGCAGCAAGAAATTCCCTCTCGATAGCAGAGTAATGTCATCTTGCATTATGAAGCTTTCTACTAATACTAATGGGATGCTCAAGCCATCTATAACCTGAGACAAGACTGCTCTTAAGCCTACCTGAGACACACCTGCATGCACTAAGACTTGTTTGGATAAATATGGAGTTATTAGTCTCAGTTACGAACACACCCTACATTTTTAAAAGCCTTTTTTGCATCAGCTCTACACTTATTTTTCAAGGACGCCATACCTCTGGTTAAGACACTCAAAGGAGATTAGGAATCAGTTTACAATAATAGCTAGTCAAAACTAAGAAAGCCTTAACCTGTTTCACAGTGTCTGGTATAGGTTAGTTTTTTTACTTCTTTAACGTTCTCACCCTCTCATTTCACTACATATCAGCCTATTATATGCCTTAACAGCAATATAATATACACTGCTGAAACGTGAAAATGTTTAAAAATCTACTCTCCTATATGTGGAGAGGTGGACTCCCCCCCTCCCCCACACACACACACGCACACACCTCTGCTGGACCCATGGTAGCACTCATTTCACAGTTTCACTAACAGGGGAATTATATCGTTTGTTGACTGCCTATACACTTGTGCAGGATATGTATGTAGTACATCTATGTTATTGGTAGGTATTATAAGTTCACTATCATACAGCTTCAAAGTTTTCACATTTTAGTACAGTAGTCATGGACTGGTGATGAGGCCTCTGTAGTGATCCAGTATTGTGACAGACAGATAAGATGATATTTAATGTAAAAGTAAAGGCAGGTCTGTGCACTTCATAATGAGAAACCCAGGGGAAGACATACCTTCTTGGTAGAGTGATCTAGAGCAGGAGGAAAGAAAAAAAAATAATCTGAAGGTAGTTGTCATCCTGAGATGAACAATGCTGCATATTGTGAAAATGTCATGGCTCATGGTCATTAATACTAAGTGGAGAAGTACAGCATAAGCACTGAGCCCCATGTATGCAACTGGCATCTTTTGTGTTTCAGAACACAAATCTGATTACACCCTGACAGAATTATATTCAGTTCTGGAAACTTTTCCATTGGATGAAAATGTCCACAGCAGGTTTAATAAAATGGTGAAGGCTGTTGAGTGGCTATAACCAGAAACTTAGAAAAATGGGCAGGTATATATTAGAGAAAAGAAAAACAGTGGTGCTATTACATGGACTCCATTTTGTTTGGGAAAAGTGGTGAAGTAGACTTAACAGAAAGGACAGGTGAGAGATAATGAGAAACAGATCAAGCTACTAGAGGACTGTTTAAAGTTAGACTTTAAAATCTGGAAGGTCACGGAATTTGTTGTTGAGGCAATGCTACAGTTTAGACATCAGAAGAGTTCAGAGTTGTCTAAGACAGAACAAGGAATGACTGAAACAACAATATGAGAGAAGTCACTGTATGTGGGTTTCCTATAAAAAATATATACACCCATTGAAGCACCTACCTCCTTTCATTTGTATGCAAATGAAATTTACAAACTGGCAGTACAGTAGCACTTGCAGCTTAATGCATGATTACAATATTACACCATGGTACACACAGTATCAAATCTTAAACTCCACCCAAATTAGTGCAATACCACCACAAGGTCAACAAAACAAATTATGCTAATGACCGTGAAAAAGGTAAAACAATTACTTCAATAAAGGATGCTACAATTCTCCTAGATATTTTACAGAAAATGCACAGCTAGTGCAGAAGTAACAACCTGCCCTTTAATGTCACTAAATGTAGCAACAAAAATGACTTGGTAAAAAGTCAAAAATTATGATTGCAAAATAAAGAATCAGATCAATGGTAGGCAACAATTTAAACTTTGACTGGTCCATATCGGTAATGTCAGAAAATTCTGGAGCCCATCTAATTTTACAGGGAACTCCAGAGGAAATATTAAACCACTTTGGACCTCATTAATCTAAACCATAATAAATCCAGTGACAGCTTCATATGTATCTGTAGTTAACTCCTAATGACACCTCTAGGCGTCAAATATTGCTTGTTCATATTTGCATCAATAATTCCAAAACCATGCCATGTACAAGGTTTTAAAATATTTCATCTTAAAGCTTACCCAATGTCAATCTCAATTGCATTAATATTTGACCTCTGTCTAGTGCAGGTACAGATATATTAACTTTTGTTTTTATGTTATTAATTTATATAGATATAATTTTCACATTTTTCTAAATATCTCAACAACCAACTAACACAAACAGAACTCCTTAGCCTTATATGAAAGTTCTTAACTAGATAAATACAATGCTGTGTTGACAGTATCTGTGTAACTTGAGTGTTTGCTGAGATATTGTAAGTTGTTTACAACATATTACAAACATAATAGTTACTGTGTTTACTGTGACTTATAAAATTCAGTTTAAGACCTAGAAGCTAAAGAATGCTACCACTATAAAAATAGTTTGTGTTGAAGGGTTTGCCATTTATACTTCTTCCATAACCCCTAGGTTCGGGATATGAACACTTGTTTGAAATGTGAGAACATAATTTGAATCTGTAAAAAGGCTTAGGCTCTGTCCAATGGCAGTTACAGTGCAAAATTTCTGAGCTCCACTGGAGTGAATGAGTTAAGTAGTTTTTTGAACAAGCCAACAAATATGATGCTAAAGGGTACAACAATTATTTAAAAGAAAAATTACAGGGTTGGAAACAAAGTATTCAAAAAGGTTTCAAGAATGTTTTTAATGTATCCTGTTTGCTATAAATTACTTAGATGTGACCTTTGCCTGTTCTGTAAGTCAACATCTAATGCAGTTGTGAGGAATCATCACACTTAACACGATACTAAAATAAATATTAATAATAGAACAAAAAAAGGCAGATGCATTACAAAACTTTCTTGAAGATTATAGAATAAAGTTCCCATTACAATCAGAAGTGGTCCCTTACTGATGTCTCATGATTCACATCGCAGAGTCCCAAGACACTGAAAAAAGAGAAAATGCAGCAGAATAGCGAGTATCATACATTGCTCTTCTCATGTAAACTTTTTATACAGGGGAACAAAGCTCCCTGCACCCCCTGATGTGGGAGGAAAACCTTGCCACATCCCCAAACTAAGCTTCCATACCTCAGGTAAAGGAATATTCAGAGAACTGGCAATCTCAAACTTAGTTTATGCCAAGTCTGGATTTTTAGATATTCGGTCTCCACATCTCAGGACTCGACAATGTAGGTTCCGAGATTTTAAAGAGAGTTTCTATCAGAAGTTACTCATTTTATAACTTTCAAAATGTGATCTTTATATGTGGTTGGATTGATAAATAGACAAATAGACAGTGACAGACAGGTGCTATTATCTTGCAAGTTTGATTGTTTTCTCTGAGGTTCAAAGGTTTGACTAATACTGGTTAAATGAGTACTATAAATAACTGTATTACTGCTATGGTAGATTCAAACTACAGAAAAACATTATGTCACGCCTTAATGTTATAATCTACTGGCACATTAAACCTCTTCTGTGCATTTCTAAGTCACAGAAACTTCAAACAGCATTATGCAAATATTTAGAATGCATACAGAATATAAAATACTTCATCTCTGTTGTTTCAAAGCAATATGTCATCTAAATTTATTCTTGCTCACATAATGGTGCTATTCAGGGCTGATTATATATGACGGACTTGATTGATTGATTGAGTGTTTCAAAAGCCTATTATTTGGGATGAAAGCCCATCTCCAAAGTTTCCATTAAAATGCAGCACACCTATGTTAGAGCAGGAGAGTTCTAACCAGCTAGAGAGATGATAAATAATCTTAGGCTAGGTGACAAAAAAAGGAAATGAATGGCAATAAAACTGCAAGAAGCAGGAAAACTTTGTCAGAGGAACAGTACCCAGTAGGTAAGCTGAAGCTAAGGGCCAGGAAGAAAACAGCAGGAAAATGATCCGCACAAAGACTGACAAAAGCAACCAACCAAGGGGTGCAGTTGTGTGCCAGAAAATTAGCTGTTTGGCTTACTTAGACTGTCAAACAGTACCAATTTGTTTGCACACACTATTCACTGAAAGAGAAATATAGCTTTTGAGCCTGGTGAAAATCTTATCAATGAGTGCTAAAAATAGTAACAACTGTGCTGTTGCTATAACATTTGTCACTTCTCAAGAAAATGTGTTTAAACTATGTCAATCTTTTTCTCATGAAGTCTACACACAGTTGCTAGGGTGGTCCTAGGCAGGTATGGGTTTCACGGCAATTAACGTAAGGCTCAAAGAAAAATGGCTACTAAAGAACTGAATGAAACATTTGAATACCTTAATGTAATTCTCAGAGAATAAGTGGCTACCATATTCAAATATAGATGTGTAACAAACAAAATGCAAAGATACAAGATGGAATTCTCAGGACATTGTATTATGTACATATAATATTATATATATATATATATATATATATATATATATATATATATATATATATATAAACAAGCTATTTGACTGGCTACTCTAAATGTTCATAGCTACCTGGTTTACAAATTAATAAATTAGCATAAAATAAAATAATCATGCTATCCTAAGAAGTATCTGTGTCTAAGTAATATATTAATTTCTTTACTGAACAGCCTGAGTTCGGAACTGTTGTAGAATAAAAGGGATGACAGCTGCAGTTTGATAAAAATAAGTGAAGGTGCATTAGAGAGTGACAGTAATTGCAAACTCTGATGTTATATATGGACAGTAGTAATTTCCTGATACAGAACACACCGTTTGCTGGTCCTCGCTACTTACCTTCATGAACTTACTTCCCCCCTTCTCTGTGTATATCATGGTATGATTTCTGGATGCACACTTTCACTTTTCCTCAGCCTCACTTCTATTAGATAGGATGTAAACAAGAGTGACACATATCCCATCTAAAACCTGAAAATGGGATCAGACGGAAGCCCTATAGGATCACTGATACCTGCAGGGTTGCCACCAGCAAGGAAATACAAAAAATGCTGGAAAACATTAGTACTTGTGGTTAATGAAGGTTCGCAGAATGCATGCAGTAGCGCTATGGTGTTG
This sequence comes from Protopterus annectens, assembly GCF_019279795.1. Classification (NCBI taxonomy): domain Eukaryota; kingdom Metazoa; phylum Chordata; order Ceratodontiformes; family Protopteridae; genus Protopterus; species Protopterus annectens. Next base: position 217,427,902 of record NC_056737.1, read on the forward strand.
GTGCCAAAGCTAGGTGGCATCATCAGGTTTTATTACTTCCACAAACTTAATGAGCTCTGTAAATCTAATCCCTACTTTGCTCATCAGGTAGATGAGCTCATGCGAAATTAGAAAAGGCACGTAAACTTACCACCCTAGACTTAAAATTAGAAAAGGCATGTAAGCTTACCACCCTATACTTAAAATAAGAAAAGGCATGTAAACTTACCCCCCTAGACTTAAAAAGTTGTTCACAGGTCCCCCATAACAGAATGGATTAAAGAGAAGACAGCTTTCTCTACTCCAGATGACCTATTTAAATATAAAATGTTTCTTTATTAGATACATAGAATTACAACATTTAAGGAACTCTAGATATCATTTAAAAACTCCATACCAATTAATGCTGCACCTTATTTGGCTGGTACAATAACCTACAGTAAGGACAGACTACTGCAGTTCCCCAAGGTGCAGGTAGTTCTAGATTCAATCTAGATAGTAAGTTTGATGGCTAGCACTTCCAAATATAGAGCTTGCAAGGAGGAAGCTACAGGATATTCTACTAAGCATAGAGTGGTAAAGTTTCAGGTGGGTTTAAAGCTACAGGAAGTTTTTCAAGACCACAACTAACAAATGCAAGGGTTTTCCAGGGCTAGTTAGCTCAACTTTGTGCCGTTGTCTGATATATATATATATATATATATATATATATATATATATATATATATATATATATATATATTAAAATTACTGCACTATTTACAGCACGAGTCCCAGGAGCGGCCTTTGGTCAACTGGTACCCTAGGCAAAAGGGCTCCACAGCACCCCCTACCACACCATCTGGTGCCCCCATCCTGGTCTGCCTACACCAAGTAAATACTGGAAATGTATCCCTGCTAAAGCGGCGCCCTAGGCAGCTGCCTAGTTGGCCTATGCCTAAGGCTGGCTATGAGCACAACTTATTGTAGCTGTACCACACTGCACTTGCATTAGTTACTGTACTATTTACAGCACTATTTACTGTACTATGTACTGTATTATACTGCACATATATGACTGCACTATTTACTGTAGATGTACCACACTGCACTGTACTGATTACTGTACTACTTAGAGTAAATGTACCACACTGCACTTGAACCAATTACTATTTACAGTACAACTTACCATAGCTGGACCAGACTGCACTTATAGGTTCATAGGTTCATAGGTTTATACTAGGCTATCTGCCCTAGGGCATTTATAAGCCTAGCCAGAGTGTGTGTGGCTTTCACCACCCCTTAGGATGAGAATACTATACCCATTAGTTTGCTGTGCCTCTGTCCAGCAGTGACACAGAGATGATTCCCGGGGTAAACCTACGATCTCCCATCCACTCGTCAAGATTTATCTTGAACAGAGTCAGTGAGGGGCTCTGCCTCACATGGACTGGGACTCTGTTCCATAGTGTAGGGAGTCTCTGGGTGATGAATCTGTCCCTCCAGCACGTCCTATTTATATCCGTGTTGAGGTTTAAGTCTCTTGCTCTCGTGGCTCTGGTGGATTTGGATTTTTTGAGGTGGAGCATGTCCATTAATTCCGGGTTGGACATGGCCTTGTATGTCAGGCACAGATCACCTCTGAGCAGACGGTATGCGACTGAATAGAGCTGGAGTTTCTTCAGTCGGGCAGCGATGACATATGTTTGAGCCCCTTTATCCTTTTGGTGAGGAACTTTGGGGTCTTTCCAACTGCTGCAGGTGTCGGGTAAGGTACATTCCGAATGGGGCGTTGTACTCAATCATTGGTCTGATAAGTGAAGAGTACAGGGGTACAATGACCTCTCCTGATCTGGATGTGAATCCCTTCATGATCAGGTGGGCAATGTAGAATGTCTTCCTAACCACTTTGGCAATGTGAGTGTCAAAAGAGAGGTTACTGTCAACTTGGGTCCCCAGGTCCCTGATAACTTCTTCCATGTTTAATGGATTACCACCTATGTGGTAATTAGGGGTTACCTTGTTTTTCCCAAAGGGTATGACTATACATTTTTTGGCATTTAGCTTAAGGCCATGGCTCTGGCACCAGTTATCCATTTCTACGAGACCTCTCTGGAGGATGTCTGTGTCTGATGGAGTGTCAATTATGGTGCCCAGTTTGCAGTCATCTGCAAATTTTGTCAGCCACAATCCCCTATGTTTGCCTGCACTTCAGAAAAATAAATGCCGAACAAGAGGGGGCCCAGGACCGAGCCCTGTGGGACACTGCTCGTGACCGGCTTAGAGTCGGACATGGCACCAGCAACTCTAACCCTGTGGGTTCTGTCCTTGAGCCAATTTGCAACCCATCTTGTGACATATGGGTTTACATCTAAGCTGGTGAGCTTTTCTATGATGCCAGAGTGGGGTATTGTGTCGAACGCTTTTGCTAGGTCAAGGTAGGCTGTGTGAACTGCCTTACCCTCATCAATGGCCTTAGTGACTGTTTCGAAAAAGTCGACCAACTTCAAGAGTCAGGATATGCCCTTGACAAAGCCAAATTGGGTAGGATCCAGTGTCTGTAGGTCCCCAATGTCTTTATTTATGAGTTCCATTATGATCCTCTCCATAGCTTTGCAGACAAGGCTCGTCAAGCTTATGGGGCGGTAATTTCCAGGGTCCGTAGAAGCACAGCCTTTGTGGAGTGGGACCACAGTTGCCATACGCCATTCTTTGGGTACGTATCCTGTAGTAAGGCTAAGATTAAACAGCAGCCTTATGTGTGGGTTTAGTTCCTCATTGAGTTCGTGTAGCACACAGCCGGGGACACCGTCCGTCCCATTGATGCTGTGTTTTTGCTTTAGAGAGAGCAGCTCTCACCTGGGCATCTGAGATGTTTGGGAGGCTAGACTCTGGTGGGATAGATATTTCTCCTTTTGGGGGGGAGGGAGGGGAGAAATTAGCACTGAACCTGTCTGCCAGTATGTTGGCAATGTCTGTGGGTTCAGTGATTTTTGTATCATCTTGGACTAATTCTGAGCATATCTGGGAGTTTCCACCCAGGTTTCTAACATAGCTAAAGAAGGCCTTATGATTGTCTTTTGTGTCTTTAGCGATTTTTCTCTCAAAGTTGGCCTTGGATGATTTTATGAGTGATCGTAGTTTTTTGCTAGTATTGATCACAGATGCCTTCCCTTTTAAGGATTTTGCTCTGTCATGTAGTAGCTTTCTCCTCTTGTTGTAGAGTTTGTTTATGGCTGGGGTCCACCAGACTGGTGCCTGCCTTTGGTGGAAAGGGTCTTGATTTTATTAGGGATTGCTTGATCCATACATTCCTGGAGGTGCTCGTAGAAGGCATTTGTAAGGGTTTCAGCAGCGTGAGTTGTGGTTTCCACTGGCTCGGGGGCCTTGAAGGAAACCACTACAGTCTTAAGAAGTGTGAAGTTTGCTTTTGAGAAGTTCTTCACTGTGGTCTTTTTTGCTGGGGTTGGGGGCGGGATGTGGATCTCCAGTGAGATTAATTTATGGTCTGATCTCACCAATGAGGGATATACTTCCGGTGTGGAGCATTTTGTCCCCATGTTTGTGATGATCAGGTCTAGTATATTTTCTCCTCTTGTTGGAATGGTGACTAGTTGTTCCATAGCATTTGAGTTTATGAACTCCAGGAACCTTTGGGCTAGGGTGTTGGGGCTTGAGTAATGTTCCCAGTCTATGTTTGGGTAGTTGAAGTCACCCAATATGATGGTGTTTGGAGAGACATTCATACTCTCCAGTGTCTTCAGGAAGGCTGTGTGGGTTTCCTGAGTTTGAGAGGGTGGTCTGTAGCATGCTACAAACTGTAGGGCAGTTTTACCTATGGTTAATTGCACCTGGACGGTCTCCGATGCTTCGCGTTGCCCACTAACCTGGAGGTGTTGGTATCCTTTATGAATATGGATACTCCCCCTCCTTTTGTGGTTTGGTCCGGATTTTGGGTACAGAACGCATGATATGAGGTATAACCTGACAGTGCTGGGGTGCTCTCAGGAGCCTTGAACCAGGATTCAGTCACAGCACAGACATCTATGTTCTCCATACTGAGGAGGGCCGAGGCATGCATCTTGAGGTTTAGAACTCTGGCATTGAGCAGTATTACACTTAGTTTTTTTCCATTTTTGTTTTCTATGGCGGTCGGTTTATCATTTGAGCCTTGTCTAAAAAAGGCACTATGGGGGTGGCAAGAGCCTTTGCCAATATCCGGAAGCCCAGGGTGACAGGTGCAAGCCGTCCCTTGCGAAGCAGCGTGGCTTGTCAAGCATGTCATCCCAGGCAGACAGACATTGGATCCCCTTAGAATGACACCAGTAATTAAGCCAATTATTAAAGCTGATCATTTTGTCTCTGTATTGTGGCATCATTCTTGGTGAGGGTAGGCTACTGCTCAGGGTCAGGGTCATACCAGCCTGGGCTACATAATCTGAGAGCTCCTCTATGTCTCTTTTCATGTAGTCCAGGGAGGTACGTCTCAGGTCGTTCACACCGGCATGGACAATGACCGAGTCATACTTGTACTTGCTGTGGAGTGACCTGAGTGCTTGTGTTATGTGGCGGATTCTAGTGCCTGACAGGCAGCTTACTGTGATCTTTTCCTTGTTCAGTCTGGTGAGTGGGACGTCAGTGTGTCTGACTATGGAGTCACCTATAACAAGTGTGTCTTGCATTGTGTTTGGCCTTAAGGGCTGTGACTGTTTAGCACACTGACTTTGACAGCTATGTGTTGCATGTCTTATGTCTTGAGGTGGCAGTTGCTTGGGTGTTTGCTTTGGAGGCCTCTGTAGTTTTGGTAGATTTTTGATCAGTGCCTCCAAGTATGTCTTTGTGTGTTTAGGTGTTTGTTTTGCAGTTGTGATAGTTCTATGTGAAACTGGGTTTGTGGTGTGCGTGGTTTCCTTCTCCTCCTGTCTGGTCTTGCCAGTCCTGAGTTGAGAGAGCTCAGCCTCCAGTTTGGCTATATAGTTGCATCTCTCACATGTATTTGTGTTTTGTGGGAGAAGGAGTGGGTTGTTCAGTACATGAGGCAATTGTAACATTGCCTCAAGATGCCAAGATTCACCAGCTGAACAGGAGAGGACGCTAGCAACTGACCCTTTGACATGCTAGAAAAAGTGAAAAAGTTTGCTGTGTAACTGAGTCAGAAGGGACCTATAGGGAAATGGGTACTCAAGGGGATTCTAGGTTAATGTAGTACTTTGTTTAGTATAAAAGTACTTTACCTATATAAAAATGCTTTAGGAGCAAGTGCTGAGCTTTTGAGATAGAGAATAGACTGTTTAGATTGCAAGTAGAGAAGTTCTAAGGGAAAAATTGAAGAGCAGACTTTACGGAGCCAGAAAGTTTAACCTTGTTTAACCGGCGCTGCCCGATGGTGCTCTATGGGCAACTCCGCGCTAAATCACGCAGTGCCTAAAGCGGGCTTTATAGCAGGGGGTTGAAAAGAGCTAGGAATTGACCCAAAATGGCCAATAGACTACAATTTTCTGGCTGGAACCACTGCTCTAGGGACAAATAGGCTGCTCAGTGCTCTCCCACTGGTGAACAAAGAAGCTTCCTTTTATCCAAATAAGGAAACAGAATAGCACAGGAATCAAGCCAAAGCCCAGAGATCAGCAAACTCTGAAGACTGGACTATTCTAGTTCAGTAAGGTGGGAAAACAAGATATTTTTTTGCAGAAAACAGAGGAAAAACAGACAGTAAATGCTATAAATGCTTTTAAATGGCTAGCGCACTTGAGTGTGTTAGCCTACAGGTAAAATTAAGCAACAAATAACTTTTTTAAAGGTGCAAAACAGTTAATCAACACAAAACAGTTTAAATAGAATGCAGAGCTGTATAAACAGGCGAAAATGCAGTCGCTAAGCAGTAAATAATCAAAAGCCAGAAAAAATACTTAAATCAGGAAAAGTCACTCTTTTGCTCTCTGCTGCTTGTAGAACTCTGCAGGACACCACGAGGAGCAGTGCTGAGTTGAATACAAGCTTAAAAGCGGGCTTTATTACAGGGGGCTGAAAAGAGCTAGGAATTGACCCAAAATGGCCAATAGACTACAAGTTTCTGGCTGGAACCACTCCTCTAGGGACAAATAGGCTGCTCAGTGCTCCCCACTCCCACTGGTGAACAAAGACGCTTCCTTTTATCCAAATAAGGATATGGAATAGCACAGGAACCAAGACAAAGCCCAGAGATCAGCAAACTCTGAAGACTGGACTATTCTAGTTCAGTAAGGCGGGAAAAACAAGATTTTTGGGGGGTTTTATATACCAATTACTTTATTATTTACCGCAATACTCACTGTAGATGTGCCACATTGCACTCTTATATTACTGCACTATTTACAGTACTATTTTCTGTAGATGTACCACACTGCATTTACACTAATTACTGTACTATTTAGAGTACTATTTACTGCGTACGTACCATACTAAACGTATAACACAGTACTATATACAGTAGTATTTACTGTAGATGTACCACACTGCAGTTGTGCCAATTACTGTACTATTGACAGTGCTTACTGTACATGTACCACAGTGCATTTGTACTAATTACTGCACTATTTGTAGTGCTATTTTCTATACATGTACCACAATGCACTTGTACTAATTACTGTACTATTTATACTGCAATTACACTAATTACTGTACTATTTAGAGTACCATTTACTGTAGATGTACCATACTACTTATATCACAGTACTATTTACACTAGTATTTACTGTAGATGTACCACACTGCACTTATATCACACTATTTACACTAGTATTTACTGTAGATGTACTACACTGCACTTGTACCAATCACTGTACTATTTACACTGCTTACTGTATATGTACCACTGTGCATTTGTACTAATTACTGTACTATTTACAGTACTTACTCTAGATGTATCCCACTCCACTTGCACTAGTTACTGCACCATTTACAGTGCTGCTTACTGCAGATGTGCCATACTGCATTTGCACTAATTACTGCACTATTTGCAGCACTACTTACTGTAGATGTGCCACACTGCACCTGCACTAGTTACTGTACTACTTACAGCACTACTTGCTGTAGCTGTACCACACTGTACTTGCATTAATTACTGCACTATTTACAGTACTATGTACTGTCTATGTATCATATTTCACATATATTACTGCACTATTTAGTGTAGCTGTACCATGCTACACTTATATTACTGCACTATTTACAGCACTATTTAATGTAGATGTACCACACTGCTCTTGTACTATTTAATGCACTATTTACTACAGATGTACCACACTGCTCATGTCCTATTTACTGCACTGCATACAGTATTATTTACTGTAGATGTACCATAATGCACTGTACTATTTACAGTACTATTTACTGTAGCTATACCACACTGCACTTGTATTAATTACTGTACTATTTACAGTACTACTTACCATAGATGTACCACCCTGCACTTTTTAATTACTTTACTATTCACTGCACTACTCACTGAAGATGTACCACACTGCACTTATATTACTGTACTATTTACAGTACAATTTGATGTAGATATACCACACTGCACCTGTGCTAATTACTGTACTATTTACAGCACTACTTACTGTAGATGTACCACACTGCACTTTTACTGATCACTGTACTTTTTACAGTACTATTTACTAAACATAACACACTGCATTAAACATCATCATTCTTGATGAGAACTACCCACCTGCTGGTTTGATTATTAGTAAACTGGTTTAGCTTCAGTGCTAATTACTGAGTTCCACTACAAATCTCAACAATCTATGACTGTGATGAGCACTGCTATGCTACTAGCACTAAACAACTTAATTTCTGTTCCAACGTATTAATATTACAATTATATAGCACAAAGCACACTCATGCTTTGGCCAATATGGAAATGCAGTCAAGTCTTACCTTTTCTGTAGCTATTCTGATAGTACATTGCTCCAATATGCCAAGCAGTTACTGCCTCACGCTTACTGAAATCATTCTTACTTCTTCCTCAACATGAGAGGTGTAAGTACTTTATAACCTCTCACACTATTAGTAAGCAACTCAGACACTGATAGACACACACACACACACACACACACACACACACACACACACACACACACACACACACAAAACCGTTGTACATAGTATGACTGCTACACTTACATTTGCAGAGATGATTAAAGAAGTCACTACCCAACTTACTAGAATTAGAACTAAGAAATTTATGTTACCAGTACCATTTGTACATCAAAACATATGTCATCAGCCACTGCAGAGAGTTCAGTGAGTCTTAAGAGTATGTGCCAGAAACCGTTAGGCCTACAATGTATGCATCCCCTCTAGGAAATCCTTTCCTAATTGATGGCTTTATTTCAAATCACTCAGACACTACTATCATGAAATTGAACAAGAAGAGGCTGACAGCTGCCTGTATTCAGGACATTATAATGGCTTTAAGATTCCTATCCCCTTCAACCAGAGAAGTACAATTACAATTTGGTGGTGACCCATGTAGTGGTGAATGAACATAGGTGCTCCACCCAGAGGTAAATGAAGAATAATAAAATGGACCTTCTTAAGTATTTTGTAGAGGCAGGTAAGAGACTGATTTTCAATATTATCATGTTATCACACAGAATAATGCCAAAATTCATGGATACTTAGCTTCAAAAACTAGCTTAGTATCTGGCATTATTCTAGGGTAATCCAGTAAGTGTCTGCTTGAGATAAGATGGCTGACAGACCCTCCTGCTTTGCAAAGAATGCTCAGTAACGTTCTTGGCTTCAGTATTCTGGTTTAAACATTTGCTGCTCCCACATTGCCTTTTTTAAACAAAGTCCACAAACATTATCACTTAGTAAATTCGCAGAACACATTAAAACGACTCCACCTTAATAAAAGGTTTCTGAGCTTCAGGCCTTCCTGCGACTCAAACACATACACGTGTAGTAACAGACACATGGTTTCACTGCATTGAAAGTGCTTTCATTATTCCTAGGTTTAGCATCTATCAAGCACTCTACACAAGAACTATGGACAACTGTAGATTGGTGTTGATTTTTTATCAGGGACCCCTTCAAATCAAGACAGATTCCTCATAACCCTAATTTTGATGTTTTGGAAATCAGTCACATTAAAAAGTAAACTACTACTGCTAATCCAGCTACAGATCACCCTCCATGCCCCCCCACAGATCACAAGAGCTACTTTAATGCCATAACCAATATATACATACAAACCCTAATTAATTGATTATAGGTGACTTTAATTGTCCTTCAGTAAACTGTTTCACTTACATTACAAATGGAAAACAGTCCAATGTTTCCATTACTATGTAAATGCAAACTACCTTTAACAGGTGGAAAGTATCCCTACTGGGGAACACAATATCCTGAATTTTGACTTAGCAATATTGCTCCTGTTTGCAGAAATCCAAAGGCAACATTCTCGGCCATCAAATCTGACCACAAATTGATGATGTGTATATATATATATATATATATATATATATATATATATATATATATATATATATATATATATATATATATAAAATTAAACCCTATTTAATCAAAATCTGGAGTCTAAATGGGCAACCCATTACATTTGACATAACTTGCCCCATTTCATAATCTCTGAGTTAGTTATATGTAACTTACTGGGATTGATTTTGCAATACTGACACTGCTGTGCATTATAAAAGGGGTACTCTATTACTGGATGTGTTGTCCTTCAGCAAAGACAATAAACAGAGGCCTCATCTGCCTGAATTGGTGGTAGATCAGGTAGATGTAAAAGATACCATGGCATTTATCAAAAAGAGTAGAGATCCTTTATTAAATACATTGTTTACAATATATGCATACTAAATACTATTTATGATTTTTTACATTCTTTTATAATCACTTTCCATCATTCACATAATGTTACACACACATTTTATTTTCTTCATCTGCATTCATATTTTGTGACCCCACCCTTATCCATAACCAGAATCTTATTTTCTTTAATATCTTTGCTAATATCCATTTCCATTAAAATTTAATTAATTCAATCTTTCATTCCATATCGTCCACATTATGTAAAACACCTTTTTATCTATTTTTGTTACAGACTTTTTTTTTACCTTTATAATACCAATATTCCAACATATCCATATTCTTTATTTTCATGATTGCTTTTATAAAATTGTCTTCGCATAACTTTTCTCGGATCTACCTGACTAGAAGATCGACAAGGCAGAAGACCGAGAACACTTTGAAGTTTCGATGTAGTCAGGTAGATCCCTTTTCTCATATTTTCTTCACCCCTATGCATTTCAAAAAGACATGTTCTGTTGTTTCAGCTTCACCACAATAAATGTATATTCTTTCTTCTGTTCTTTATTTGGCATATTTGCTTTCAATGGCAATTTTTATTGATAATCTCCATAAAAAATCTCTACATTCAACACATTTTTTACACTTTTCTATTCTCATTTTTATAGCTTTTTTCTTTTCTTCATCCATCCTTTCCCATGAATACATGCAGTAATACTTATTCATTATGATCAAATACCATGTTTTTCTATCTTCTACCTCCTTTGTTTTTATTTTCTACAATATTATTTTGTCTTGATACTCCTTTATTTCACAATCCACAACTCCTCTTTCCCTCTTAAAATTGCTCATTATGCACCATATTTTTGTATATTTCTTTTATTATACTTGTCAATGTCCCATCTTTCTCTTTCATCCATTTCAACACTTTATATAAATGCAATCATGCTGCATATACCACCAGATTTATCAATCCTAACCCTCCTTCTTCTTGCTTTACATACAATACTCCTCTTTTTACTAGGTTGAATCAAGATTCACATTTAAAAGAATACACAGTCCAATTCATTTTCACGTTTTATAAGTATCATAAAAATATTTACAAGATATGCAACTTTTCCCAATAATACAGAATTAAATACACCTTTTTATATGACAATTTGTATGCTCCACAAAAACAAACATACATTTCTTAATTTATCTATCATTTCTTTCCATTGTTGCATCTTCACTTTCCTCATTTCCAAATGTTATTCTCAATATTTTTATTTCCTTCATGTTAAACTGAATATTACATATTTTATCCTTAACTCCTAAACTTATACTCATCTCAATTTATACTCTGTCTATAGTTCTCAAGATGCTTATTAAGCTGTTCAATTGCTATGTCCATCTATTCTTTGTTTTTAGTCATTAAATTAAATCATCCACATATAAAAACATAACTGGCACTCTAATAACCTCTATGTTTCCATATTCTGTTACTTTTAATGATGTGTTTATTTTACTGACAAATGCATTCATGGCTAGTGCAAATAAAATACAACTCACTAGACATCCTTTGTCTTATACCACTCTTTATGTCTATTTCTTGACTTTAACCATCTATTCATAACAACTCTTACTTTATTTTTTCATATGCTGTAACAAATATCTTTAAAATGTTCTCACTTACATTATTTTCTTTCAGTATATCTTGTAAGAGTTCATGCTGTATCATGTTTAATGCATTATTCAAATCTCGGGCCAGGATTTTAACTCCTGATCTTCTACTCATTATATCATCTACAATTTCTCTTATCATTAATAACTCTTTACTTCATTTCCCCTTTTCCCAAATATTTATTTTCCCATCTTTTTTCTTATATGTTCATAAAAATCTTATAATCAGTGTTACTAAGTACTATTGGTCTACAATTTTTTAAATCTTCTTTTTCCCCTTTCTTCAATATAAATTTCATAACTCCAACTCATATTTCTTCTTGACCAAAACCTTCCACTAACCATTCATTTAATACTTCCACAAAATACATATTTTGACAATCTAACATGCCTCTATACATATATATTATACCTCCATTGCTGTTGCAGATTCAACATTAACCAATTTTAAAGCATTATTCATTTATTCTACTGTTATTTCTTTTCACACTTTTTGTTATTCTGTTCTAATTGTTTAACTTTCCACTTTTGTTTTTTACCTTATATTCTTTGAACGTTTTTTCTATATATTTTTAACTACATTCATTATTTATTGCTGATTCTTTGCACTTTCTAGTCACTCATTTATAATTACTCTTATTATTCTTTTATTTATTTTTTTACTATACTACTCAATAAAAGTACAACCTCTTCCTTTTCCCTAGTAAAAATACATTTGTTTAAACAACAAGCTTTTGACCTTCTCTTGATTCAAGTAATATAATTATGTCTCTGTCAAAAAAAATAATTTATTTCTAAATCCTTAAATGCATAATTACTAACTTCTTTATATATTTTTACCTCTTTTCCCTTTAAATTTATATTTGAAACTTATCCACCATAATATCCAATTGTTATAAATTTTTCACATACCTTATTTATCTGTTTTTTCTTGTTTAATCTTTTAATACATTTAACTATATTATATAACCAACTCTTTCTTGAATCTCTATCCAAATTACCAAATGATCTAAACACACTGCATATTGTGTTCCTAGTTATGTAATTTCAAACTTTCTGAAATGATAAAGCAATCTCTCTCTGTTCCTAAACTGCTTATTGTATATGTCCACTGTTTATTATCCCAGATACATCATTTTCCACTTTTTCTGACTTCTAACATTGATTTAACATCATCACCCTATTTTTCCTATTTCTTAGATCACAATTAAAATTGCCCACTAGAATCAAATCCATATTCACAGTTACATAGTTTACCATCTTTTTTTAAATATATTCGCTCTTTCCTTTTTATGTTTGCATACACTGCTATGATTCTATAAACCTGACATTTCCATCTCACATCTATACGTTAACCTACCAATTAACAATATAAAATCCACAATGTATATTGATTTTTTGCATAATGTTCCTATACCTGAGCAGGTTTCTTTTCCTATATTCCAAATAATCTCACATAACCATAATTTTTCTTATTTGTACATACTCTTCTGTTAATATTGTTGGATGCTCTAATACAATCAAATCCATATTATGTGCTGCACATCATTCTAACCCCTTATTCTTCTTTCAACATTCTTTATACTATTCACATTTATAGCTAGAATTCTCAATTCTTTATTTAATAAATGTTCCTTATAGTCTTTTCTTATCTTTTCCCTTTTTTATTTTTCTTTCATAACTGAACTTGAATTTTTTCTTCCTATCTTTTACCCTTTACTCAACAGAAATTTTTATTCCAATTCATTCCTTCATTCTCCTTTTTGTCTTTCTTATTTTCCTCTGCTGTTTATTTTTTTTACCCTTTTCCTTGACCGTTTTCTCTTTCTTGCTCTTGTTCTACTTTTTGTCAATATCTTCTTCTTGAATAACTGCCTACTTATGTTATTCTACATTTTCCTTACAACCCATTCCATAAATTAGCTTTTTTACATTTAAAACATTTCAATTCAGATGTTTTTCATCATGACCTGTTCTGCCACAAATTTAACATTGCCTTTTATCACAGTTTCTTATTAAATGATCACTTTTTCCACAAAAAACAAGCTTTTTTGTTGCCCCAAGTATCTCATGTTCCATCGACATTAATCATACTTGGTATGTACACTGTATTATAATTTTCCTTTTTCAGTATATTGCATTGCAAAGCCCCAGTCCATAAACCTTTATTATCATAAATTTTAGTAATGGCCAATACTTCTTTGCATACAGTCTTTAAACATCATTTTAGTGTCTCTTTTTCAACTTCTGTTTGAAACTCAACATATATTTTCTTTTTAGTCTATCAAATGACTGAAAAACATATACATTCCAAGGACTACAGTTTTTCTTTAACTTGCATTTTCCTAAAAACTTCCTCAAATATTCTTCTGATTCAAATACAATGTAACAAAAAGCAACTATATTTATATGAATAAATGTGCTTACCTCCTATGGAGAAGTACCCAAAAATGCTATTATATTGTCCGATATATCATAGGTCTATATCACTTCATCGAATGACTATTCAGTGAATATTCATCAAGCACCTATCAAAGCCGCTCTTCATTGAATCAAAAATTTTAAGAAGGGCAATCAAGAAATTGGCCAACTTTGTGACCACAAAAAATGTAAAATAAAATGTAAAACCTGCCAAGGTGTTGGGGGGGGGCTACACCCCCCACACCTCCCCAACTAAATATACCAATTCTGAGATCACACTACAGTGGGGAAAAGGGCAAATTCCAAATGGTGGGGAACTGCTTGTTTACCTTAGTTAAAATTTGCTGTTCAATGAAGAACGGCTTTGATAAATAGCCATTTGACGAAATAGTATTGAACCTATATCATACCTAGCCACTTTTTTATATTTTTATTGCTTATTCTTACTAAATGCTTCTTTTTTCAAGTCCATCTTCTTTTCCTCTTTCTTTTTTACCTTTTTCACAGTATCCACATGACTACCACTTCTCCTGCACAATTGCCTCCAATTTTTGTCTCTGAATTTCATCAAATTGTATATCAATTGTTTCAACATTTTTACCTTTGTTTCTATAATGGCCACATTCAATCATATCCATATTTAAATTACTCACTTCTTTAAATCTTTCCACTTAATTCATATCTATAATCTTTTTCCATAACATTTTAATTCTTTCACATTCCAAAACATGTTCACTGGTTTCAAAATCACCACAATGTAAATAGACCGTCTTTTCTACTTTTGTAAGGCATATTCACCTTTACCAGTAATTTATCAGCTTCCATAAAAAAATCTTGACACTCTATAGTCCCCTTACATCTTTCCATTCTTTCCATGATAGCGTTCTTTTCCCATACTTAATTTTGTCCATGCATATATCCTATAATTATCTTCCTATTATACTATTCTTTTCATTCATTTTCAATGTATTTCACATTTATTTTCTAGAAGATAATCTTATTGTGATAATTCTCCACTTTTTTATTACAACAGAGTCTCTTTTTTTAAAATGAAAAAGTAAACCACTCTGTTTTATATTTTAAACTTAATATTTTCATTAATAAAGAAACCTCACTGTTCTTTAAACATTTCATTACTCTATATAAGTTTAATGATGATTTATTAACCCCAATCCTCCTTTTTCTTTTCTAACATATAGGACCCATCTTTTCACTGGGTTCAATCTCAATCCCAAAATAAAAGAAAATATCATGTTACACATTTCTTTCTCTAACTTCAAAGGAACATTAAAAACACCTGGTAAATAAATAATCTTGGATAATAGTATGGAATTAATTAAATTAACTTTTTATTAAACAAATGCCTAAAAGACTTCCAAAACATGTTTCACATCCTCTAGTTTCTCTTTCCATACTGATTCTATAATTTATTAATTTCCAAAACTAATTCCAAGAATTAAATTTTTTCCATATTAAATTTAATTCAAGAAATCCTCCCCTCAAATCCTAAACCTGACTTTTGGCTTTGTTTAATATAAAACCTACGACCTGAATAATTTCCTGCATTTGTTTCATCACTGCATTCATGCCTACTTCATCTTTTGCAATAATAATAATAATAATAATAATAACAATAATAATAATAATATCACCTGGATAGTTTCACAAAATAGGAATTTTTATACCTTCATTGAAAATATAACTCATATTACATCCATCTCTCTATTCATATACATAGATATTGCATTCATTACTTGAACAAATAATGTACCACTCAGTGGACAACTTTGTCTAATAAATACCTTTTTCTAACTGTATGTCTTCACTAAACCATCTATTTATCATAACATTCACTATATTAAACGTATATAGAAAAGTCAAAAACATGCTGTGGATATTCTGAGAAAAACATAGTCTCTGGCATAAAGATTTCTTATTTTTGTATCCAAATCTTGGCTTATCACCTACTACCCCGGCAATATCTACATTGGTTCCTAAAAATAGGCCAATGCCTATAATGATTTCCCTGATGTCCCTTTCATCACTTGAAAAAGCTAGGCTAAAAAAAAAAAGTTGAGCAGTTATGCAATTTTAATATGTACATTTTCTTATTTATTGAGTTTATGAAATAGATTAAATGTTTTATGAATTATTAGGTGACAGGTGATATGAGTATTTAATTTAATTGCATATGCATTTTTATAGTCATTATAACATTTAGTTGTTTTTAGGAATATGAATGTAAGCAGACTTAATTGGTTTATTTAATTGGCATTTTCAATGCAATCATGTTGCTTAGCAACTTTTAATGCTTTTTCAGTTGATTGGATGAAACTGTTACAAGGTGTTTAAAAGCTGGTTAGAGTTTTTACTTTGATAATAGGTCTGAAGAAGCTATATGTGAAAGTGCTTACCTGTTCTTTATTTTTTACTATTTTATTAAAGTTTTGGAACCACCTCTACCGTGAACAACTGGTGTGTTTCTGACTTTTCTACATTGCTGTGTTTACATACCAGTTGATCTTTTCCCCTACATCGTTTTGCTGTTTGGATTTATATTAAACGTATATGCTGAAGTATAAATATTTTTAATCTTTTTACTTATAGATTTCAAATATTTCCCATAATATTGAATGATGAATTGAATCAAGTTTACTTAAATCCCCATTACTTTCACCTGAACATTTCTAAGTACTATAGCTTCAGTTAATGCCCTAATTATTAATAATAAATCTTGAACCGCTTTACCTTTAATACCAAACACATTTTCATTTACAACTTTACCCACTTTCCTTTCCATCCTTTTTTTGTATAATTTTCATAAAAAGCTTGTAATATATGTTATTTAATACAACTGATCTCCAATTCTGTTTAACTCTCTTTTTACAATGTTTCCATATAAATCTAATAACAACCCTACATAACTATTTATACATAAAAACTTTTCTCAACCATTTATTTAATACCTTTACAAACCATTTTTTGCTCTACAGTTAAATTTTTATATATCCTATATTCTATTCTATCCAGTCCTGCTGCTGAATCTAAATTCATTACTTTTAACACTTGTTCTAATGATTCTATTTGTATTTCTTTTTCTAAACCTTTATTATCCTTGTCAGACAAATGCATGTGCCTTCCATTCCTTCCATGTCTTTGTCCTCTGCTCCATTAACAATGTTCTAATATATATTCATAATCTCCTCCTGTGTATTATGTATTATACCTGATGAATCTTCATTTCTCCCATTACATTATTATTCTCTTTAATTATTTTACTTGAGTATGGTGCGATTTTTTTTCTTTTTTTCTTTGCAAAAAATATCTTTGTTTATAGAATAAAGGTTCTGTTTTTTCTTATTCAATTCATATAATTCCTGTTCCTTAATAAATAAATTTTCATCATTCTTCTCTAGACAATAGATTGAATCATTACTTAAATTCTTCTACTTTATTTTCCCCATATATATTTTCTTTTTCTCCCATGCCACATACTACTTTTTTGTATTTCAGTTTAAAGTTTAACCACCATTCTGACCAATCTCTATAAAATTCTCTCATCTCTACATGGTCTTGCCATAATCTCATAACATTTTCTCTCTGTAACATCCCATTTCACCTCATTTACTCTTTTTAAACATTTCCCTATTTTTATAAACTCAACATTTCCATTTAGCATGATCCAAATTCCCCTGTGGTCTAAAACTCCTGTCAACAACACTCCTTGTTTTACTATTACTAAACTTTCTGAGAATAAAAAAAATAATTGATTTCTGTTGTGTTATCTTTTCTTCAATACATCCATGTCTAGAAATTCCAAATTTGTAACTGTCCATATTTTATAATGTACCAGACCAATCTAACATCATATGCTTTTTTCTGTTGTCTTAAATTACAGTTAAAATCTTCTGCTATGATAATCTCCATATTAATTGCCATATATTGGATGATATTTCTAAAAATCTCTTCTGTCTCCTTTTTTTATCTATGCATATATTGCAATAATTCTAATAAAATGGTCCATCCACCTTACATCAATAACTGTAATTCTACCAGTTATAACAAAAGTAATATCTAACACTTTAATTGTATCTTTATATAAGTATTCCTAAACAGGTATCCCTCCCAAAATTCCATATACCATTTTCCCCACCATACTTTGGTTTGGTATCCTTTTGAGACAAAAAGCTAATGTCTTCTAATATAATAACATCGCTATCTTGCTTTTTACACCACTTTAAAATCTCTAGTCTTCTCTCTAATGTCTTAAAACTATTCACATTTAGTGCTAATACTTTACACATAATTCTACCTTAAGTAATATGTACTTGGATTTTCACATTTTCCTTTTTTGAATCTCTCTATAATTTTTCTTTTCTCTCCCACATTCTTTTACCAATTGAATTTATTTTTTGATTTACTATATTCTATTTAACATCATCATTGTAACTTAAACCTGATTCTTCTCTTCTATTCTTCCCATATTACATTCTTCCCTCTCAACACCTTTTTGTATAATTTATTCTTTATCCATAATTTCTATTTATGTTCCCACTATTTCTAAGTCTTTTCCCAGCCTCACCCTTTTGATCTTGCCTTAATACTTCAACATCAGCTTCCATCTTTTTCCCTTTTTTTTTACATTCCTCCCTTGATGACCTTTTTTATTACATTTATAACATCTCACTTCATAATCCCTTACATCATGTCCTGTTTTTCTACATGAGAAACATGTTCTTTTATCACAATTACTGATTAAATGGTCATTTGTACCAGACAAAAAACATGTTTTAGGCTGACACCAATATTTCACCATGCCCCTATTTCCTTCAACAGTTCTAACACTTGATAAATGTACTACACATTCATTTTCAATTTTCGAAATTACATTCCAATCCCATGCCTCAGTCCATAGACCTCTATTATCATGTACTTTTGACATATCTAATACATTTTTACATAACTTCAATAAATGTCCTTTTTAAAGTCTATCTACTTCAATCCTAAACTGAATATTTTTTTTTCTTTGTCTCTCTATACGAAGTTTTAAATATGTACAAATTCCATGGCACATTATTTTGATCTTCTTCTTCTCATATTCATCAAAACATCTTTCCATCACTTGACCCGTCTCAAATATAATATCAAAAAAAGTCTCTTTTTAATATGTATAAAGGGTCTTACCTCACTTGCTTCATTTCCCAATGGTGAGATAACTTCATCCCATAACTTATATCTATCCAGGCCAGTGTCTTCCTTTTTTCGATATGTAACAGTAAAAAGTCTTTCTTTTTTTTACACCTGTTGCTTCTTCCTTCTTTTTCCCAGCTCCTGACTTCACCATCTCTGGTTACAATTTATCTTTCATGACCATCTCTTCCTCCTATTGTATCTTCTCCATTAGGTCTACCCAGGACACATCTTTTCCACTCTCAGTCTCACTTTCATTTATTACATCCAGTAAAACATCATCCCACAACCCTCCAAACTGGAGGGTTATAACAACACATTCCCACACTGACAACTCATCTCTGCAGACATTCACCTGAAAGATTTCTTCTGAATCCATTACCATTATATTCTCCTTTTGAGAGAACTCGACTGCTTTTTCTGCACCTCCATCAGCAGGCTCATCTGTCTGCCTTTTCTCGACCCTTTCCTCCAACACCACTGCCATAATGTCCTCAGTAATTGAGGATTCACCTCTCATTTTACTGCACATTGTTCCAGTCTCTTCATCCTCCATATTCTTCCTGGTTTCTCCAAGCCAATTATGCACTTGGAAAGGAAACCAAAAGTACTATACAAAAAATACATCTCCATTTGAAAAGATTAGGGAAGTTCTCCAGTATCATGGTCATTTCTCCTAGTCAACATCAATTCCATCTCAGGACTACCCTGAAGAGAGGCTATTGGTCTGGTGGGACTATCCTGGCCAACAAAAAACTATGCATAAATAAATTGTTTGCCACTATGTCCTAGTTATTATATTATGTCTTTGTACTCAGACTATTTTAATGCATCAGAATAATTAAGTGGTTATGTCTATTATATCTAAATGGACCTGTCACTGGAAAGTGATCTTGAAGGTTTTTCCCAGAATCCACTTCAAACCCCCTTTATATGAGTCAAACTTGACATAAGGAAATCTTTTTTTTCTTTTAACTTCCATGTAAATAGAATGGCAGTAGTAGAGTCACATGTACCTTGCACAGCTTCTGGAACCTATTTTCTTTTTCACTTTTTTGCTTGAATTACTCTGTTTTTTGTTCTCAGAACAAATCTTACCTTTTTAACAGTCGTTATACATGCTCAACTAAATATACTAGTTGAACTGCATGTTTTAAGGCTTCCAACTTTTTAGTCCTAGTGCTGACAGACCTTCTCTAACATTCTTCCTGAGGTGCTAAAACTATCACTGTAATCCAGGAGCTGTTAGCTGGCCACACTTGTTTCTAATTCAAATAAACCATTAACAGACATTTAAACTACTTTGCCATTCAGCAGCGCATGCATTAGGAAGATGCGTTTTATCCTGAACATTTGCAAAATGTGCTGCATTGTTTAAAAAATATTTTCCTTACAATGTAGCACAGAATAAAATAAGACTGATGTTCACTTCTTGAATTTTGGTTAAGGATATTCTACTACATTGACCTGTTACACTGTAGTATGCCAACACTTCATCAAACCATAATCCTTGCGCTTGACAAATTATTTTTCTGTGTTGTGAATATTGCCAGCATATGTAAAGATTATGGCCTGCACTCTTTCTTTATAGGGAAGTGATCTTTCATTTTTAACAGTGGATTATGGGTGAATTGTTATCATGAATTATCTATTAAATACTTTATTGGTGTGTGTGTGTGTGTGTGTGTGTGTGTGTGTGTGTGTGTGTGTGTGTGTGTGTGTGTGTGTGTGTATATATATATATATATTTCCCTCACATGTGTTATGTGCCCCATCAACTAGCTCCTGTGTCCCTATTGTGTCCTGAGAAGAAAAGCATCTGGGGCCAGCCACTGGACTATATGTGAGATTGAATAAAAATGCTTCCTCAAACAAAGTAACTTGAGAACATACTGAAACCATTACACAGATGAGCATAAAACCCTTCCATAGGCTACATAACCTTATCAAGTTAATTTTGCCCTGTACCAGAGTAAGAATGTCACAATGACATAACAAAGCCAATGTCCATAAAATAAATACTTGCAGAACAGCTATGCTGTATAACCATTTTCTCATCCTTTAGGTTTATTTTTTCACTACACTACTATCATCCTAGGCGATGTACACATAAATTGGCTAGATTTCTCAGGTTATTCTCAATCATCTAACACTAACCTCTTCAACTTTACACAGTTAATAACAGAAACAGCTAGACCTAACAGAAATAAAGACAGTGGCTCAATTCTTGACTGGATATTAGTCTCAGATCCAAATAAATTCTCAACTGTAGGCACACTTCCTTGCAGCATTAGTGACCATCTACCAATCTATATACTACGCAAAACCAACCCAATATGTTCTCAACACCAATACAAATAAACTAGAAATATAAGCATCTTTAATCCTATAACTCTTAATAAAACCCTGAGAAATATTAATTGGAATATACTAAAATCCCTGCCCCTTGATGAGGCTGTTGAGTTCTTTAATTCTACCACTCCTCAACACCCTAAAAAAAACTAGCCCCAGTAAGACAAAAGAAGAGTAAAAACTAAGCGTATAATATGGCTCTCCAGAACTACCAAGCAAATCATGATTGCCAGGGACAAAATATGGAAAAAATGTCAAAAGTAGAAGAACCAAACCGATCTCCTGTAATTTAGATAGCTCCATAATCAAACAAAGAACCAAGCCATTAAGGACAGAAAAGAATACTATCTAAGCCTCCAAAAAAATGTCAAATGGAATCCAAAGAAATTTTGGAACTCCATCTCATCTCTAATTTACCCCAGTACTGAAAACAACCCACGCCCATTGCCTGAGAAAACTGCCACAGTGAAATAGCCACGCTCTTCAACTCATATTTCATGGATACAATAGTTAAACTCACCTCCACCTTTCCTATAACTAAGTCCAATATTAACTCCCATCCACTAACAACTCCTTCACAGGATAAACTAACTCCCACCCAACCCACCTTTTCTTTCTCCCCCATACTCATAAACTCTCTCTCTCTGTCTCTCTCTCTCCATTTCTAGAGTCTTCCACAGGTGTTCCCAGGGCTCCATCTTAGGACCCATTTTTTTCAGTATTTTTATAAATGACTTTCACTCTACTTTTATAAATGGATCTGTTGTACAACATGCAGATGATTCATCATTTGCTCTGCTAAATCAATAACAGAATGTCTGCAAAATAACCCAGAATGCCTTTACTATTACTGAAATTTAAATGGCAAATAATCAGCTAGTCCTAAACCCTAACAAAACCAAACTGTTACTATTTACTCCTAAGAAAAATGTCTTGGTTAACAAGATAGATTTCTCAATTCATTCTCTGAACAACACCACTATAAAAGTCATCTCTCACACTAAATTACTAGGAGTTATTCTAGATGAAAACCTGAGATTTGACTTCCATATCCACAATAACACACAAAAAAAAAATTAGGTACCCTCTATTGGCACAAGCACTTTCTAAACTGCTCCACTAAACACACCCTTACCTTTAACTTTCTCCTACATTCTCTCCTGTATGGTGCTCCTGTCCTTACCAATATTCAGTCCTCCCTAAAAACCAAGATTGAGTCATGTTACAACAAGGTCGCCAAGTTTGCAACCAACTCAAAAATACTCTTCCCATCACTGCATCTCCCTACAGTCACTTAACTGGCTTGAAGTTCCACATTACCTAACCTACCTACAACAAATCACAGCACATAAAATCATTTACAAACCCTCAGACTGCCCTGCCCTTTCTTTTTGTTGTAATCCATTACCACTCAAACAGGCCACTAAGATCTGAAACTCAACTTCTTCTGCAAGTAGACAAACCAAAACTCCCAGTCAGCAACATGCTTTATTCTTACTCTTATCACCAAGCTATGGAATGTTCTCCCAATAGCTATCTGAGCCTCCAGCAAGATCACTTCCTTCAAAAAATCTCTGCAGCAATACCGCTCCATCTTCTGGCAGTGCAGATGCCTCAATTCTCACCCATTCATAACCTGATTCTCCACACCTTAAGTCATATTCACCTTAATTTACATCCTCACCTATTCAAACCTTCCTTTATCACTATTTAAACACATACAACTTATCTAGTTATGCCTCTATATGCCTCCTAGTATCTCAAAATGTATAATAATATGACTTCTTAGTTGACATATCCCTAAACTGCATTAATCTGTACATACTGTTTGTTTTATATGCTACTTTTACTGTTTTTGTATTGTACTATTTGTTTTCTTGCATAATACTGTTTGCATTTACTGTTTTGAATTTTATGTACTATTATACTAAGTGCTTTGTGGAGCTTTTCTCCAAGAGCCTCCAGGGAGAATGGGTTCTTTTGGCCCAGTGGACTTTCCCGGTAAATGAATGCCAATAAATAAATAAATAAAAGTTATTAATATATGGTAATAGTAAATCTCAAATATTACAACACTGATGATGAAAATACCAAATCCAAACTACTGCATGACACAAAAATGACAGCACACACAAACCTTAATGTTATCAAATTAACAAAGACATGCTATTAAAAAAAAAAAAAAAATCAATGTATAATCATCCCCCCAGGGCCCACCCCATCCTCTCAACAGAGTTTCTGCCAACAACAACAAAGAGAATCACATCTTTTCTTGCATACTGTAACCATCATCAGAATCCTGCCACCATGACTGTTTTGCATTTTGCTGTCATAAATATACAAGCTTGTTTATGTGATCAGCAGCAGATATGAGAAGGTGACCTTTTTTCTGTAAATGTAATGGGTACATGTTGCCTATCACTACAGCTTTAGGTGGCAGCATTATGATTTTGATTAAATGCACTTCAATAAAAGAGATAAGTTTGTATGTATTGTCGTACTGGACTACTTTACAACTTGGTAGACTGTTTATACAAAAATCCAGGAATGTTTTGTTAAATCCCCACAGTTACCCTGAAACTATAGGGGGGGTCAATAGAAAACTTTACAAATGATTGATAAGAACAACCTTTATTTTACAAGTTTATATATTTATATAATTAGGTAAAAGAAGAGCTTTTCTGCCATAGAAAGCAACTGAAATTCATTCTTCGTCTGAAATTCCTTCCATCGGAGTTAGTAGAAAAGCAAATGTTTCAGTAATTTAGGAAGTTCTCTACAACATGAGTCAGTGTAAAAAAACATTAAAAGTCATTTATCATCCTTCAGTCAACATTAACAAGTGTACAAACAGAAGCTGTGATTATAAAAATCTCACACTTCCTATATAATGTTATTTTAAAAGTCTATAACTAGGAGAATAAAAAGAGATGGGAAACTGAATTTCTCTCTTTAGCAGCCCAGTACCTGCCTCATTTAATTGAACCATTCATTCATCTTTTAATGCAGATTATTTTTGCCACTTTCCAAAAGATGCTGAGATGCACAATTAAATTCTAATGGCAAAGTGAAAAAAAACATAGTAATTCCAGCAATGTGTTTCTTTTTTAACATAAAGGTTAATGCCCAATCCCAAACTGTTAAATGTTTCATTGTTTTTTGAGACTTGAACATAGTATCAGTTACAGGAAAAGGAAACCCCAAGAGACACATCTCCATGCCTACCTCTGATGAATAAATGGATCATATCAGCTTTCTCAGACCATGCATTTCTATCCATGCAAAGAAAAAAAAATTGTGTGTAATTTTTATCTATCTTAATTAGTTTTTCGCACTAGCTAAATACTGCCATTACTTGAAGCCACTCACAAATTCCTATTTTCCTTTTGCATGCATACAATTATGCACACCAGCTTTGCTGTTTTTTTAACACAAACTAGTCAGATAAAAGGCCAGATTAACAAGCTACACACTGCAGCTACAGAAGGTTACCAGCTCAGTTAAACTCCTAAATTCAGTTGATAGAAATATTCCACCATATACCACAATCGTGAATGAAAAGTACAAAACAAACCTGCTCAGGCTAATGAAGTTTTAAGCAAAACAGCAGATAAAAAAAATCATATATTTGTAGCTAAAATGATTATGCTCAAAATAACACATGAGGTAGTATGTCTTGCAAGATTGCATAACAAATTATATTCTGGAAGGCTATATTAAACAGAAGGTATTGAAAGCATCTTTTTACAATGAAGACACAATAACACAGTATTTAAAGACCTGTTTTAAGAGTTATTGTTGGTCTGATGAAGCTATAAGCGAAAGCGCTTACCAATTGTTACATGTGCACGGAATAAATATATATATTTTTTATCAATATATATGGACTGCTGTTGTCGATATTGTTTGAGATATTGAAAGTTCATGCAAGTTTGGACAGAATTGTTCCAGCCTTCCTCTGCTTTGCTCCCAGTGATTTTCTTTGTTACTTTTGTTATTTACGGCTTTTTACTGGGAGCATTTGCTCTAAGTGAATCCACTTTTTACGTTTTGGATTATTTTGGCTGTTTGGATTCAGTGGAGAGCATGAGTGAAGGGCAGATACAGAGTGTTGAGCTCCCGTACTCGGTGCGGGGATTCCAGGTCAGTGAAACGTCACGACTAGCTGTGGATCGATTGGCGGACTGCCTACGGCATGACATCAACCCGTTGGAGACATTCGAATGTGAGGATTGTCCGCGGATGGATGAAGAGGAGAGTTTCAATAGAGAAGGTCTACGAGTTGCAGTCGAGAAGTTGGAGACGGACTTGTATAAATTGAAGAGATTACAGACGCAGAGGGAACACTTTGATGTCTGTTTACAGAGGAAGTTGGTACCGAGAGGCCTTAGAGTTTTAAAGATGCCGACAACGGCAATGCAGTATCCTGAGCTTCTATACGAGTGGCAACAATTGAACTTGGAGGTAAGCCTCAATTACATGAGGTTAATGAATAAATTATTTTTGCCAATTGAAGATACTCTTAGAGCAGACATTAACAAACAGAAGTTGGACATTTTTTCAAGGTTTCCTGCCAGGGAAGCGAATGATTTTTGCCACGTATTGATAGACAATATCACTCAATATGAGAAACGTCTGTATAATCAGAAGAGGGCCAAGTTACAGAGGGACATTACGGATTTTAAACTTGGTAATATCTTTACTTGGCCCAGAATGGGCAATGGTGCCAATGCTCACACACAACATCGTGGAAATCCCCCAAGTGTTAATAGTGTGAATAATGTGGACATTGCTGAACGTTTGAATGTCAATAATGTTGAATGTACTGATGTACCATTATCCAGTTTAAGTCAGGTTAACCCCAATGATTCCCGAGTATGCTTGGTTGATGGAGGTGAGGTATTGGTGGAGGGAGGGTCATTGGGGGTTACAGATAAGTGTATTACTGATAATACTGGCTCTCTGGCCACCACTAGTAATGTTTTGAATAATGACACCAGAGGTCCAATCGATGGCCCTGTGGTTAGAAGGAAAACGTTAGCTCCAGTCGGTATTGACGCTACAGCTAAACATCTGACTGACTCTATAGATAACCCCATCGATATGACGTCTAATTTCAAACATCCTTTTCCAATAAGGACCCCGTTGAGAGAGGGGAGGAGGCGTTCAATGAGCAGAGGGCGGCAGAAGAGGAAGTTTTCCCCGGACCGCCCTCAGACAATGAATATCAAGAAAATGTGGGGACAGGGGAACAAGAGTTAGTGTTCAATTTATCTTCAGTTGATTTAACACCTCATGAATTAGAGGTTCTCAGGAGAGGATTATCCTTTATACCCACGAGCTTTAGCACTCTGGAGGATACTTTGAGAGATTTTAAATTATTTGTACGGAACCTATCACTGAGATTAGAGTTTAAAGGTGCTGACTATGAGCGATCTCTTAGGAGACCGAGTACCTATGTTCCTCCCACTCAGCCGTTGTTAGCGGCATACAGCAAGTTAGTTGAGGATGACATGTACAGACTGTATTATGAAACTGGTGGGGTTAAGACTAACAGGAAATTGCATAACCTGAATTTTGATCAGAGGAAAGCACTACGTGACTTATGTAATAACCCCAGCATAATTGTCAGACCTGCAGACAAAGGAGGAGGCATGGTGGTTTATGACATCAACAGATACAACACTGACATGTTAGAAATGCTGAACGATGCAAAGTTTTATATTCCAATTACTAGTGAGCATGTATGTGATATCAGTGAGAGTATACATTCTCTGTTAGCAGACTTGTTTCAGAAAGAGGTTAAGATTGCATAACAAATTATATTCTGGAAGGCTATATTAAACAGAAGGTATTGAAAGCATCTTTTTACAATGAAGACACAATAACACAGTATGTTTTATTAATCCATTACATCTGTTTAGAACTGATGGTAGGAATATATTATTTCATTAATTTTCTTAGATTTCATTTCAAGGTGTCGTCTTTCCTAAAACTGATCAGATTTACTGGTCATACTCAAATAGCTGCAAAATTAAATGAATAAATAAATAAAAGTCACAGATGGAACAAGACCAACTATTAAATCTGCAAATAAAAGTATGAATTAAAAAAAACTCACACATAGTTTTGGATTTCCGTTTGTGGAAAGCTGTAACAGCCACCTTGTAAGTTATACACTTTATCTTTAACTATAATCTGAAGAATGGCCAATGGGGAATAACTAAGATATAAGAAAAATGGATTATTACTACAGCCAAACCAAAGCATAAAAAGGTCACAGAGACAATCCATTTAGTAAAAATGTCAAGAAAAATATAGGCAAGCTGGAGTTTTGACTGTGTAATGCCTTAATCTTTCTGTAATTGACACCCATAGGATATATGAAAACAAACCCTTAAGGATATCCCATTATTTCAGCTACTTGTCTTCTTCATGAAGATAACTTTTAAGTCTTTATATTTACACAGTGAGGCTAATGCAGTCAAGCCCAACAGCTGCAGGCATGCATGCTTTGGCCTTATTTTTTTTTTTTTTTTACCTTTTCAATATTGAAGAAATGGATTGTCTGGCTCTGTGTTAGAAATGCAGAGCTTAAAATCAAGCAGGTAGTTGAGCTGGCAATGTTCAAATTCCCCCCTAGATACCGGTCAGTGAGTATATACATGGCCTAATGTCCAAACCAAGACTGGCTGCTGCCTTAATACCTATTGCTTGCCCTCATTAGGCTCTGTTTCTCTGTTATACAATAAACATAATAAAGTAGGTATTAAGATGGACAGACTGATAGATTTTCTTAACTGTATATTTCACTTAAATGTGCAACTTATATGTAAATATCAAACAGCTCTTTTGTAATGCAATATGATGTACTCGTAGTAACATCATTATAGAAATAACATTTTACCAGCTTTGTTTCATTATGTCTGTTATAATCTTACCCCTCCAACAGTTGTATTTGATTATACCGTCATAGTCAAGCCTCTCTATTGCTTTAGCATGTTCAAATTAACAAGTATGCACATTCAACATATTTTTTTCCAGGTACATGGGTGAGACTGTGAAGGTATCCCCTAAAATCATACCTTTTATCTCTCTACTGGATTTAATTCTGGGTCATCCCAGATTCTCCTCTAAAAGGCTCAAAACTAAATGTTTTGTTGTTAATGGCAGCAACAATGGAGATATAACCCTGCAGCAATGTTTTATCCTTCTACTGAGCTTAGTGCAGTATTCTAAAATTTTCATCCATGAGCTGGGATTTGTAATTATGGGCTGGATTTAAAACTGCTTATACTCTTCTCACGATAAATGCTATCTGGCACTTCTTGTGAAATGGCCGTAATCACTGACTTTAACAGCTGTCCATGTCATTTATCTTAGTTAATCATCAATAACAGTTAAAAGCAGAACAAACTGTTTGACACCAGCAGTTGCAGTATAACCATTTATATTATACTACTGTCAAAATATTTGAATGTTATAATCTGCATTAAAATACTTGACTTCCACCATGCTAATTCCATTGGAAAAGCCATCTATGCAAAAAAGTACAATGTGAGTGCCCTCTGGTAGCTGGAAATTTACATCCAGATCAAACTTATATGATCCAAGAGCTTTCCTTGGTGATAGTAAGACTCTCTTCCATTGAATACAGCTCATGAAACAGCTAAAAGACGTACATGTTAACTGACTGTCCTTTTAAACAACATGAGAGTATAGCCTAAACTTCACCTACCACCACTCCCACCCTCACCAGGATCACTGTCTTAAATAATCCACATCTATGGCATGGACCCATTTAACTCTTCTACAATACGTAAAAGATGCAGTGAATATAATAATTCAGACACATGTTTATTATTTACATTCATGGTGCCCCTTGCCAAAATCATCAGCATACATAACCGGTACATTTCATAAACTACTTTGATCCTCTCTGCATACACAATGATTTCACAAGTAACTGCATTGCCTGTTACCACTCACTACTTCAATTAAATACCTACCCTTCTCATACGAAAGAAAATGAAACTAGTTCTTATTCTCACATATAATGAGGAGTGAGAGAGTTTCTGCACGTCACTAGATAAAATATCAACTACCACCTACCTACTATACAGACAACTTTTGATTCTATTTAAAAGCTAAATAAAGTCACAAAATAAAACCAGTGCCTCTTACATTAAATTTTCCATATACTCACTACAGTTTTCCTCTCCTTCAGTTACATTTTCTCTCTTTAGATACATTTGTACAGATGCAGCCTCATGCATCATGCCAGCCCATTCAATTACATAATTCTCAATAAGTTTACCCCATAAGCAGTACACCATCCCTAGCACATTATTTGTTCTCACTTCAAAATGGCACTTCTCCAAAAATACTAAAATAATAAATTTGGTTTATATGAACTCTATAGTATAAACAATAAACTGTGCATGCATTGTTTTTAAACTGTACAATAGCCAGTAATTGTAGTCATCTCTGACTCCTGGCTAAAAGATAATGCAACATCACCTTTAACCTTAAAATATATATATACACAGACACACACACACACACACACACACACACACACACATATATATATATATATATATATATATATATATATATACATACACACACACACACACACACACACACATGGGTTTGTCCGGCTGGTATGTCATACAACACAGGCATTCAGCATGTCTGTGATATTACATGTGTGCTGATTCTGCACCTGTTACCTGGGACATCACTACACCTCTGTACAACTGGAAAGCCATCCACTTATGTCACTTGTGCTAACTGCAGAGCACCATTGTCTGCAGTCCTCAGCAGTCATTGTTAGGAGAGATTCACAATATCTAGCTGGTTGTCCATGACTGCAGATGACATTATGGTTCCACATATTGCAATGAGGGGATCCGTTTTAGTGGACATTTCTATTTTCAGAAGTGTTACAGCATCACAGCTCTGGTAGAGAGTGCTTGGGTAATTTTAATGGGCTTTATTTCACTGTGGTAGATTACAGAATCTGAAACTCTGTGCTGTCTTTCAAAACTGTTCATCTACCCTACCATTTGGCTGTGTTATGAATTCCAGCCCTACACACCATGGGGAGCTGTGCTTAAGAATCTCACCAAATACAAGTATATTATTCATATACTCTTTCAGGTGTGCATTATTAAAGTCAGATGTCCGATTATCATTTTACCTTTGTAAAATCTTGTTTTTAGGCCTAGATCAGGTCTGACAAGATCCCTTGGAGTAGTTCTCAAACCTAGTTAAATTACTGATTAAACAAATAAAATTACAACACTGTATGTAAAATAAAGAATCTTTGCCAGTTGTTAATATATGTTTAATCCCAATGTGAATGTTGTGTAGCCCTGTTAATTTAGGACTTCTAAAAAAACTGTACGCTGTTGTATAAACAGCATAACAAAACCTGGAGTAATATCTATTTATGTCCTGAAACATTTCACACTGGTTACGACATGCAACTATCAAGTTTTATGATCTTTTCTATTAGAAAAATCTCTTCCCAAGAAGAAAATGTGTTTAGATAAATTATACGTTTTTTATTTCACAACATGCAAGAAAAGAAGTGAATAAAAATATGACCTCTTTTAGTCTGAGTCACTATGTACCATATTCTCCAGTGACACCTTACAAGAAGGTGGGGATAAGTTTTGCAATATATACTAACCAAGGTTCATCTCAAGGCAAAACAAAATGAAATAGTCACACTCCGCACCAAATTAATAAGTCTGTTATTCCAGCAATTCAAGTTTGCCAATTAACTTTTTAGCTTCAGACTGAAGATACAGACCATATGCATCAACATTATAAACACTCAGTCAACTTCAAATGAACAGAGAAGGTTTAACAAAATGTTAAAAAGCTGAAACATCACCTATATGTCATTAGTTTTAATATGCCCAACCAATGCTGAGGTTGTAGTTGTTGAAACATGATAAAAGAGTTCTACCAATATGCTTGGTAAACTAAATGTACTCTCTCTCTCTCTCTCTCTCTCTCTGTGTCACTAAAATTATTGTTTACCACACAGCATTGTGACGTCTCTAATTTTTTTTTTCTGTGTGATTCAGTAAGGACAGAACACGCTTTGATACCTCAAAACTCTAAGTTCAAGTTTCACAGAGTACAACTATAGAAACTATCAGACATCTACATCTCAACTAGCAGTAATGGGGAAGTTTCCAAAGAGCAAATCCGCAAACATTGTTGTTACAGTGTATACAGGACTTGTTCTAACAAATGAGTGTGCAGCACAGATAGTTTGTGTAATATATTTTCAGCAATGTACAAGACAGTGTGGACTACAACGAAATAAATGGGAACAGCTTTAGTTCCTCAGGAGAGAAAGAAATTCCAAACAACATCTGTAGAACTTGCATTAATGGAACCCATGGATAATGCAACACTGGGAACTATGAAGACATGCGTCTTTCATGAAACTAACCTGCAGCTTTATTAGATTAGGCCCATAGTTTATTACAGAGCTCTTCTGATTGCATTAGGTCCACATTTCAAATAGGGCAAAGAAAGATTAAAATTACAACTTTTGATTTTGAGATTTACTTAATAAAGATCCTGGTCAAAGGAAGGCCTTCTGCTGTCTGAGAGGACGATTACTGCTTTAGTTAAAAATACAAGATTCTATATAATCTTCAGTGAAGTCAGAAAAATTACTTGCTTTTCAAACTTAGCAGTGCATTATAGTATGTCTTATATGACTAAAAACATTATCAGCATTTATAACACTATGCAGGATCTGAAAGTGTTTCAGGAAGTATTATTTATTTCTGCAAAACTGCTGCTCAAAACCCTGGTTATAACAGTCACAGAATGATGTGTCAGCTGATGTAGAATCTGAGGTAAACATAAGTTGTGTACTCATACACACACACACACACAGTCACATACACTCATTTACAACACAAATACTGTCTTGCAATAAAAAAGAATCAGGTGAATACTAAATCCTAAGATATATATCTTCAGTTTGAACATCTTAGGGGATACACTTTAATTATCAGATAAAAAATATACAGGCAGAGAACAGTTCATGTGAAACAGATTGTGCTGCATGGTTCTGTTGTGTTGTAATGAGTGTTTCACCCAAAAATGGGAAAGACTGATTACTGAAGACAAAATACTGGTTTTATAAAAAAAAATGTCCATTAGCATGTTACTAAAAAGCACTTCTGCAACCTCTTACTGCAACCTCTTGCAAATCAGGGCATCATACTTATTTTTCAGTGTAACACTATCCTTGCATTCATTTTCCATTTAGAGTTCACTCTAAATGGAAAGAATGCCTGGAATTTGAAAGCCCATCATATACTTTTCAGTTTATTATATAGTCATCTCTAGTGATGACCTTTTTAGATCTGGGAGAAAAACATTAGATTTTAGGCAAACGATATTTTCAGAACTTTCATACCACAGCAGAAGAGCAATTCACCATAGGAGATTTTAAATGGCTTCAAGAGAATGCAGCATATTCCACACACTCACAACTACAAATGTCTGGGCCTTTGACTGAAGGCTTAGCTATATCAGTAATGGACATTACTTGGGATGTTTTAAGAATTGTCAAGAACCCCCCAACATTATACAGTTTCCAGAAACAATCACAAATAAGTAATTTGATGACTTTAAAAAGAACCAGTCTACCTCATCCTGGTGCTAAATCAGGACATAACTCAACAGCTTCTGCATGCCATTTGATTTTGGGTAACTGGAGAGACAGCCATGGTGGACGAGAAAGTCTAACCTTCCTACAAAATTCCTTTTCCCTTGCAGATAAGCATGAAAAATCCAAAACTTGAATGCTATGTATCTGAAACCTGTGTCTTACTGGAGGGGCACTTGAGCAAGAACTTGACATATGTGTGTCCCCTGCTGAGACACGTACGGCATGCAAGTAGCTGTCACTGGTAGTCAAATGAATACATTTGGTATTTGTTGGTCTCAATAGTGGTCAACAAGGGAACATTATCTATTGGTTCTTATTCAGTGGACAGATGAACAAGCTTGACATCTACCAGACTCCTGGCAAACACCATTATGGTGTGCTAACTTCTTTAACTGGTAAGAGGAAAGAAAACAAATGCCCTGTGGTTATATGTAATAAAACATGTTTGCTCCATTTGAAATTCATGTCCCTTCTCCAGATTAAGATATGGGAAATGCAAAGGCTCAGAAGCAAGACAGTGATGATGTCACTGACCCACAGCCACACCATATCCCAGAGTTCTTTGTAGAACACAAAGCTACTAAGAGGTTAAGGGTGTGAAGTATGGGATGTAAGACAGAAGCAGCTGATAGCAAAGAGCAACAGAAGTGGATATTGTTCCACAAACCAGGACTTAACATTTTAAAATATGGTTGGGCAGAAAATGTACAAGCCTCTTTAAAAAAATCATGCAAGTTGGAACATGACCCTTGGATGCAAGTCACTTAGCTATTTTACGCTGGGTCAGAGTTTGTTAGTAATATATGATTAAACTAAAGCATACTGATGTTGTGTTTTCTTTTTTATTTACAACTCATTCAGTTTGAAGCAAACCTATAACAGATGTGTGCCTATGTTGTTAGAAGTGATATATGAAAGTGGAACTATAACAGAATGAAGTAGTGTGTGTGAATTCCTTGACCTGGTTGAATGTTTTGCATGGTGCATGAAGAGACTGATATAATATATATAATATATATGACTTAATGATGGCTTGTGTGTACAAGATTGTGCTATAGCTTGGAGTGGGAATATGGCCTTTCCCTTCTCTTGTGCCATCTTAAAGTTGGTATGTATAGTTAGCATAAAGGGTGCAAGGGGGATTGCCCCCTGCAAAAAAAGTAGTTTTTTTTTTTTTATACGTTTTGTTTCAATCTTTTTAGATTGATCTTTTTATTCAAACATTTGTGTTAAACATTTTATTAGGCAATCAAATAGGACTGCCATCGCATGCTGTGTCATTTTATTTACATTTAAGATCACTTATTTTTTTTTTTACATTTATAATCATCACCCATGAATTTGCTTGATATATTTTCTGCCTATCAAAGTTTGTATTCTTAAAGAATATACTCTCTCTCTTTCTCTCTCTGTATGGAATAAAAGTTTTATTACAAATAAAGTCAGATAATTAATATCCTCATAAAGAATGTCCAGCTTTACGAAGGTTTTCACTCTGCTCTATGACATAGTAACCCTGCAACTGATAACATATAAGAAGGATTGCAGACCCCCACAACATTTTGTATTTGTATTGAAATGTTTGGATGGGTGATGTGTGATATTAATGCTGATGTAAATATGTGTGTATGTTTTCAGTTTGTTTTCAGACATTGTGGATTCAGTATTAAGAGGGTATAGTCAAAGTGCGATTTCAGTGTTGTACTTTTTGATAAAATATAAGTGGACACTGTATGTCTTGCTCAACAATCCCTACCACATTATCATTTTTTTGTTTCCTTAACACTCATATTTTCCTAACACAGACTGTACCTCACTCAAAACTCAATAACTCTGAAGGAAATCTAAAAAAAAATGGCAGACAGCAAGCAATCTAAAACTAACATGTCTAACTACTGCATTTATAAGATAAAATTAGATATATTTAATGTAAAATGATTTTCAAAATTATGATTCTATACTGACTGAAATATATAGATTTGCACTGCCATTCCATCTATAAAAGCTTTTAATGTATTTGATATGAACACTATAACTTATCTACATACTTAAGTGAACTGATATATACCAGTTTTGAATGGTATATGGTCTATCAGTGGATGATGTGATAAGAATATTGAAAGACACAAAAAAACTTAAAGGTAAATTTCATTAGAACATTCATTATAAACTGGTGATAGCAGAAGTATTATCCATACACAAACAATACTTGAATCATTTATACACTCTACTACAAACAGACCATTTATATTAGTGAATAAATAAATGTCATCTATAAAAATAACTCTCCCCATCTCTCTCCATATCCTTTGTATAGCTAATGGTACTTCTCAGTCTCAAAAGCTTTAACGACTATCCAGAAAAAGTCTTTGGGGTAGGTAGGGATCCTACATGTGTTCTCCATTAAACCTTTTAACAGACAAGTATTTCTGATACCTCATTACTGATATGGCATTCCTCATAAGATGGCACTATAACTCATGCATACAATAATAATTCAGATGTTTTTGGCTGCCTAAAGAATATAGTTGTGAAGATTGCTTTATACCTTTAACAGTACTACTCAGTTCTACAGAACAGAAGACTGAGATGGTGTGAGTAGCTACTGTCAGTCGGTGGTTTATCTCAAGGTGCATGCCATATCTAGTTAAATTGCTAGATAATTCCCCATGGCAATCTGCCTGCCTCTTAATTCAGTTTGTGGTTATTTAAATTTATAATACCTATTATTTTTCTTGCATGTTTGCAACCAAATCATTTCCTGGCTTTTATAATAGGCTCTGTATCATCACCAGAAAGGTTCTGTGTATGTACTTGTACCTGCATGAGATAAAAGCTTTATTGCTGGAAGATAAGTGTTTGTGTAAATTACAGACTGCAAAATCTCTTGAAAAAGTTGACCTTTCCCATGAAGCTATGCAGCCTCAGAGTTAGTATAATTAATTAGTAGAGGTATGTGTGCATGTGGTGTTGTTGACGGGGGGAGGTCAGAGACTTTTTTTTTTCAAGCTCAAATCACTCAATCTTCCAGTGGTCAAATTTTCATTTGCTTGCCAATTATTTGAATGTAATTCATTGGACTCGATTAACAACTTGTTTACAATACTTTATCCACTGCCATGGAATACTGATTTGCATCTCTGTCAACCTCCTAGTGCAAGAAATCTGGACAAAGCCTGATGAAATGGGAGTACAAAGGCCCAAAAATACAGAATATTTTAATTATTGCTCTTACAAGCTTAGAAAGTTGCTACAGTAGAGTTTGTGTTAACATACATTTTCTGAAGGATTTGAAGTCTGAAACTCAAATGTATGTCATTATTTAGTGACTTCAATCCAAAGATCATCCCAGTGATTTGTCAGAAAACCACAAATTTTATGAGGAACAGACCAAAAATATAAGGCAAAAATCTGGACATTCCGCAGAAACCTGGACAGTTGAGAGGTATGCTGGTTTGTTCTGACATTATGATGGTAGATATTAGTTCCCCCATCCCCAAGGCTGAATCCTTCCAGTCTGTCTTATATTTGGCTGGTCTGCAGCAGGTTCTGCTTTGCTCCTTCCTATGGTGGTGATGCAATTTCTTAAGCATCGGAGCTGTTACAATGTCTGAGGTATCCCACTTGCTGCATTTTCAGTGGTCTACCTGCACACTTTTGCCACCAATAACATTGTTTTTTTTCCTGTAACTCTCAGCCATGATCTAACAAAATATATATATAACAAATATATATATATATATATATATATATATATATATATATATATATATATATATACACACACACACACACACACACACACACATACACACACACTATACAAAGGCATTTACAATTTATATTCTATGGCTGTAAATGTATAATGGGCAATATTTAGTCATAGAGACCATTTCCTCTCTTTTTATCATGTTTTCTTTAATTCTGCCATTGAATGCCCCCCTGGATTACCATGACATTTTGCTGTGGATGCATCTTGCAACCTCATTTACTGCTTACCAGGTTATGTTTTATATTCCTACATTTGTTTTTGCTTTTTTGGAATCCTGTTTTTTTATCCTTTCCCTAATCTGAGATACTGGACCTGTTATTGTGGATTAATACTGATGTTGTTCAGGGTTCAGTGCACTTACTGAATCCACAGTCTCTCCCGTAGGAACTGCATTTCTGAATATTTGCTCATCTGGATTTGCTTCTCTTGTTTTAACATCTATTTTGCCTAGGGATTACAAAGACCATGATGATAACTCACTGCATTTGCTGGTACAGAAGCCTGATGTTAAGTTCTCAAGGTTGTTTTTGGGCTGTTATTTTAAAATGTGGTGTCGCAGTCAGCTTTTCCCTCATACATTGTTAATGTTTAATTTTTACAGCCCTGTGAAATTTTAAAGATAACATAGCCTATATTTTTTGTATGAGGTGGAACAGTAAGCGGTATTGTCACTTCACAGGAACAGGTTCAGTACTTCAATTCTCAGCTAGGATACCATTTATGTGGAGCCTGAATGTCCTCTGTCTGACTGGGCTGGATGTTTGATGGGTACTCTAGTTTCCTCCCACTTCCCAAAGATGTGGTAGGTGGACCACTAATTCTAAATTATCCCTCAGTGAGACAGAGAATGAGTGAGTGAGTGAGTGGGTGAGTGAGTGAGTGAGTGAGTGAGTGAGTGAGTGAGTGAGTGAGTGAGTGAGTGAGTGAGTGGGTGGATGGGTGACTGAGTGGGTGGGTGGGTGAGTGAGTGAAGTAAGAAAGACCTGGCAGTCTACTTCCATTCTCTACTTTCCTAATAAACTCTGTGGAGAGCCCAACTGTGCGGTAGGAGTGTCAGATCAGCTGGTGGTGCTTTTCCAGGTATTTGACAGGTTATGTCAGTTTGCCAGTATTAGTACCCAGAGAACATTTTCTTCTTTTGAATTACAGAACAATTAGCCTACAGCAGCACTGACATGAAAAGTCATGGAGGGAATCCTGACAAAAACTCGGTTACGTCCCTACAGAACAATGCCCAGGACAAAATCAGCATGAGCTCAAGACCAGAAGTAGCTGTCAATCAGACCTCATCCAACCTTGTGATTGGGTTACAGAAGAACTTGACAAGAGTCAAGAGTACCAGAATATGTAGTCTTCCTGAAAAATGATGCATTCATCAACTCTTACGGCTGTTTCATACACTAGAAGGTTAAGAAACACCGCAGCAGTTGGAAATTTGGACCAAGACTGATAAAATAAACTGTTGAAAGCTAAGACACAGAGGGTTGTGGGGAAGAGGGGCAATGTCCAAATAAAGAAAGTGATTAGGGGTTTGTCCTGGGTCAAGTGCTTTTCAGAGTCTTTGCTTCAGCCATATCTGAGATATTCATAGCCAGTGAGATGAATACCCTATACAAATGATGATATTTAATTGCACAATCTGATGGGCTGTCATACCCTGCTACTGTCTCACACCAAGTGATGTATACTTTTAAAATAGGGGTGTACGACACCTTCTAACATAGACATCTCACCAGCTTGCACTGATTTCCTTTGCTCTCTCACCCAGCTCATAAATGCATAAAATGTGTAGCCATCACATGTTCTAATTAGATTTGATGAAGTCTTATGATGAAAGCACCCATTATTCAATAAAAACTCAAACTACTGATGATTTAGAATGGAAGAGACATTATTCTACTGCAAAAGTATTACATAGCCTAAAATTTGAAGAGAATATCGGCCGTTGCTTATAAAATTGGAACTCCAGTTGGAATTTCCAACAGCTGTTATAACTGGTAAATTGTAGACAGACCAAAAATGCGTTTTCAAAACCTTGTATAATACCCAAGTATTCCAGCAAAAAACAACGGCATGTTACGTTAAGATCTGAGCACAATGGGTACAGGGTCTAAAAACAGTTACTCAGAAAGTGTCATAACAGCTTAATACAATAGCAAAAGGTGTAGCGGCCATTGTTATGAGCTAATAGGTTTTGACCATCACTGGTATCAGAACTAATTGCAGTAAGTGCTGATCAACAGCCCATTTTCACAACTAGTACAAATAGATGTACCCAACAGCTATTATCATGGCTATTTTCTTAAAGATATGACCCAAAGCTTTTATAAAAACTATTGTAAAAATCACTGTCTTTCACAATAACCCAGTCTTTGGTGGAAATTTCTAGTCCCAAGGTATTCTCAATACAAGGAAGCCCAAGTTGTTGGATATCATGTCCCCTGAAGTGGTGGCCATTAGGAAGTATTACAAAGTTTAAGAGAGAGCAGAATTAAAATTTCAAAGCTGCACTCAAAATAGTAGAGCCTCCAGAAAGAATTAATAGAGAACTGGATCATAATTCTATATTTAAATATTTTTTGATCTTGTAAGGATAAGCAGATCAGTAAGTTGAAAACATAAAACAGTGCATTTTTTTTAATTACAGGCTGGTTTTATTGTTACAGTCTACTAGCAAGATTTTTTCCAAAAGCATACATAGCATAAAAATGCTCAATTATTTTTACATTTCCAATGTAGTAATAAAGTGATCATACACCAGGGTTTCGGACATGTTTTTCTAGGACAGTGAGAATTCAGCATGGACTATATCATGTACATATTAATATGGCCAAAAAAGGTTAAAACAAGTAGTGAACCATTATTAAAACGTAGGAAATTAGGTAAGGGTTGCAAGCATTACACATGCATTCAGTAAACAAAACAATTATGTGTTATAAAAAATTAAAAGAGATTCTAATAATATAACAATGAAACAAGGCTGAAACTCATGGCTCTTGAAAGAGAAGTTATGGCCATCAATGTAACAGAAGTATACCTTTGTGTTATATAAACACAATATATACAATGGGTGCATTATATTTACTAGAAGCAGTGACATATAATAGCTATAAATGTCCAGAATGCAAAATATAAGAGCAAACATGAGACATACAACTAAAGAGAAGTATACTCTGCAAGGTATATAATAATTGCCATGAATATATTTGTCACAATAGTGTTTATGGGTGTTGTGAGATTTGCATAAAAACGTACATGAAATATGAATGTGGAACTAACAGTACTGACCAACAAAGTATGACAGATAAGGGGCATTTTTTCCTTCTGGCCCTTCTATGGTTTGTAATCATCTGCCTTAAATCATACAAGGTTCACATTTTCCTGTTAAATCCATCATGACATGTCAGAAGGTGAGATGCAAATCTAGCTATAAATCCAGACTCCGCTCCACTGTATTTATAAAATATAGCACAGAACTTTCTTAAATCATGCTTCACTACACTGATGAGGTCAGACTTTTTATAAGTGTACAAGCAGATATGGCAAAATCATTTACTTAAGTGTTCATTTACCATTTTAACATTTAATCTAGAGCTAACTTTGTAATCAACCAGTGCAATTGCATGAATCAAACTGTGCTTTGACATAGTCCCCTTGCCAAG
This sequence comes from Protopterus annectens, assembly GCF_019279795.1. Lineage (NCBI taxonomy): Eukaryota > Metazoa > Chordata > Ceratodontiformes > Protopteridae > Protopterus > Protopterus annectens. The sequence continues at coordinate 217,468,454 of NC_056737.1, forward strand.
GCAGACTTTGCTTTAATTATACATGTAAATTCTGAGATCCAAAACTAGAAAAAAATTGTCAGTGTACACTGTAGCAAGTGCGAATTCTGTGGTTGTTTATCACATGTGAAATCACTTCTGAAACAAAACTGGTGCTGAGTTTTTAAAAAAAAATCTGTTGCCATATTATAGACTTGACTGTTGATTATTTCCAGGAGACTGCTACTTTTCTACATATTATAGACTTGACTGTTGATTATTTCCAGGAGACTGCTACTTTTCTACATATTATAGACTTGACTGTTGATTATTTCCAGGAGACTGCTACTTTTCTACATATTATAGACTTGACTGTTGATTATTTCCAGGAGACTGCTACTTTTCTACATATTATAGACTTGACTGTTGATTATTTCCAGGAGACTGCTACTTTTCTACATATTATAGACTTGACTGTTGATTATTTCCAGGAGACTGCTACTTTTCTACATATTATAGACTTGACTGTTGATTATTTCCAGGAGACTGCTACTTTTCTACATATTATAGACTTGACTGTTGATTATTTCCAGGAGACTGCTACTTTTCTACATATTATAGACTTGACTGTTGATTATTTCCAGGAGACTGCTACTTTTCTACATATTATAGACTTGACTGTTGATTATTTCCAGGAGACTGCTACTTTTCTACATATTATAGACTTGACTGTTGATTATTTCCAGGAGACTGCTACTTTTCTACATATTATAGACTTGACTGTTGATTATTTCCAGGAGACTGCTACTTTTCTATGGCAAAATTTAGAAAAATAAAATGAATAAAAGGATCTAATCTTATGAAACAATTCATTCCCAAGAGATTTACAATGCTTTCCCTGATTATAACTCCACTTTATTTGTTCTTAATACCTAAATGTAAAACACACATACAGGTACTGTCACTTAACCAACCAAACACAGGACATACTCAAATATTTATAGATAAGCTTAGTTCAGGTGCTGGCACATGTAGGTACAGAAATACGTGAGTGTCCGTACCTCCATATCTCAATTCAGTACAAATGAAAATGTGTGCACCTTGCCTGTACATTCTCTGACATGAAGGACTTTCCTTACCATCACAGATGCAGCTCTGCCCGCAACGCCAGATACACTGGGAAAACAGAACTGTAATTTTTCCAACTATTATAAATTATTGCTGCTCATTACCAACAAATCCATAGAGTAATGTGACTTACTTCCCATTGATCATTATATCCTAGTCGTGTGCTTGTTGACTGATATGATGTCATATTAGTGCTGTAAGATGCCCCTGCCCCACCAGCAGTTTACTTACTGTCTGGGCATTTGCATTCCAACAGCCATATTTACACTTATCAGTAATTTAAAACACTTGTTGAGAGCAAAAATCAGTGGCTAAGAATTTGTCACTACCTTCATCTCTTTCTGTCTGCATCTGTGTATATATATATATATATATATATATATATATATATATATATATATATATATATATATATAGAAAGAGCGAGAGACAGACAGAGATACTCTCTCTCTCTCATTGTATATACGTACACATATATAAATACATACACACACACACACACACACACACACACACTATATATATGTATAAATGTGTGTGTGTGTGCAAGCAACACTGAAAATAAGAGGTTAAAAACTGAACAAAGATAGAAAAACAGTGGTCTTAAGTGCAAGCAAAGTAATATAGCAAATCAAAATATTATACTACAGATACAGTGAATAACTAACTAAATTCCAGCCTCACAGCTAATGGAGAATTAAAACAAAAATTAAGTATATAGACAATAGGACAGATATATACTGGTTAAACCACAATGCAAGCTAAATCAGTACTCACCATGTCATAAACATTTAAAATGACTGGTTCATTTGCCATTGCTACTGCAGTTTCAACAGAATTATTCTGTAAATTCTCCAGAAATGTTTTCTCTTTCACACTAACAGTCTGCCCATCTTCAGAATGGTATTACATCCCGAGTAACTTAAAAACAGAGTGTTTTCACATTTGCAGTCTCATCAGACTTAGAAAATAAATGCCCAATCTGTCTTGTTCCAAGTTTAAGGGAAAAATTTCAGAACAGAACTTTATGTACTGATATTGGCACATAAGCTCTTTAGTCATAAAGCTGCTTGTGTTGGAATCCTTGGAATCTAAAAAACATAGATTGATACAATGATATGGCATTAATGAAATGTATTTCCTTTCTCATACTGTATTCCATCAGAAGTGCGTATTTAACACCAGTCAGCCAGAACGAATTTTATAAAATTTTTTAGTGAACTATGATGTTTAAGAGGCAAATAAATGATCCTAGGTTCTGACAATGAAATAAACTTACATTTAGAACAATGAAAATGTGAATTTTTAAATTATTTTTGTCGACAAGTGGAAACATTAATGTGTCACTTCAACCACTTATATGCGTTACATGAGTCCACACTACAACTGACCTTAACATGATCATTTCTGACCAGTGGATTTGAAAATTCAAAATGGAGGAGAAAATAATCAACTCAACTTGGCTCAGCCATCAAGTTGCAACTTTTGTCACTTTATGCCTGCAGAATATTAAGTCAAAATCCAAGTGGTAAGCAAGTTTATAGGGAGGTGTCAAAGTGCTGAAGATATTCAGCCAAGTTTTTCAATAGGATTCTGAACAGAGGTCATAGGAGTTGTCCAGCTACTCATAGAAATGTTACATGATCTGTACTATGTAACATCTTAGTTGGGAAACTGTTTAGCTAACAATAGCACAACCAAGAAAATCTCAATGAACTTTAAGTTGAGCCCTGAAAATATGGGTTCTGATGATGGAAGAAACCAATCCTCATATCCAGGCAGTTAAAAAAGAAGGAAAATCTGTATGCCTTCTTAAATTTTTTTAAAGATGAAACAGGCTTTAACTCCACTAAAGAGATCATCTCAGATTTAAACGTTCCATGGTCACAATCTTGTAGAATGAATCCTAAACACTTATTTTATTGTTGTTGTTTGTAGTCCAGAACTCATGTGTCAGTATTAGCATCTATTCAAGGCTACACATCTTGTTCATTCAAGGAGCAGAATCCAGTCAGTAATGATAATGAAACATGGATCTTGCTTAATGACAAAACAGAGGGATCCTGTTACTCAAGTCATAAATGAAAATCAGGCAATCTGCCAGTTTGCAGTCAATGAACTCAAAGCGAAAAATGCAAAGATCCTGTTACATTGCTAGATCCAAACGCTCCGCAAACTGCCAGTGATATCACAAAGCAGTAAGCTTCAAAGGAAATCATTTACCATCTTTTGTGATGCATTTTAAAATAGCAGCATGTATTTACTAACCAAACAATCTCACTTAGCATATGATTGTACCACAGTTTGTTGTATATTATCATGACTTCTTGCCTTATGTTGTAGGTATATAAAAGGCAGCAAAATGTCTTCTCATCTCAAACGTGTTTTTTCTTTTAAGTGGGATTCCAGGTCATGCCAAGTGAAGAAATACTTCTTTTACAAGAAACCAGATCTATATTAAGAAAAAGAAAATGAGGTTAACATTATTTTATTTTATTTCTAAAGAAATAATAAAATACGTGTTACTGAAAAATCACTTCTTATTTATAGCTATTAAAATATTACTGTATGTGTATCTACATTAAATGAGAAACAAAAAGATGCAAGGCATAGATGCTTGCAAACACACTATCTGCCTCATTGTAGCTGTACTTGTTGCCTCACTTAACTTCAGCCAGAGAAAGGGACTTTATTAAGGTGGGTATGCAAACACTGGAAAAAGCTACTTACTAGTGGGGACCATTGTCAGGCTAGTCTAGGGTATAAATCAGAAAACATAAGTGTTCCAGGTTAAACTATAAACTTTAGTCTGGATAACTAAGTTGCTTACATATACACACATATCACTATTTTCAATTGTTTCTATAAGACTGCAAACAAAACATGGTTCAAAAGTAAACCAAATGTTAAGAAATTAACAAACCAGTCCATGATCTCAGGTACTTCCACCCCCCCCCCCAAAAAAAAAAAAAAACTTGCATCCTCTGCTAATGAAATCTTCAACTCTTTAGACAACTTGATGTTCCCAGCTGACAAAAGATATCTAGGCATTTTATCTCAATTCTCCAAAGCCAAGTACACAGCATCCATGGGACCTGACAACATCCCAGGCTGCGTTCTACATGAACTACAGAACGAACTGGCACCCCACCTAAGTACCATGTTCAATCATAGCCTCACTGAATGGTGCACAGCAACAGTTATCCCACTCCACAAAGGGAGAGCCACCATGGACCCCGGGAACTACCGCCCCATTAGCCTGATGAGCCTGGTCTGCAAGGCTATGGAGCGTATCATCATGGAACTTATAAACAATGACATTGGTAATCTCCAAACTCTGGACCCTACCAAGTTTGGGTTTGTAAAAGGCAGATCATGTCTCCTAAACCTGATAGACTTCTTTGAAGCGGTCACCAAAGCTGTAGATGAGGGTAAGGTGGTACACACAGCCTATCTAGATCTTGCCAAGGCTTTCAACACCATCCCCCACTCTGGAATTATAGACAAACTCACTAAACTAGGTATAAATACCTATGTCACAAGATGAGTTGCCAATTGGCTCACTGACTGAACCCACACTGTGAAAGTAGCAGACTCTAAATCCAACTTCAGACCAGTGACAAGTGGAGTACCAGAGGGTTCAGTCCTAGGTCCTTTCCTGTTTGTTATCTACTTCTCTGACGTACAGGCTAACACAAAAGGTCTTTGGCTAACAAGGTTCGCAGATGACTGCAAACTAGGAGCCATGATCAAATCTCCTAATGATGTGGACGTCCTACAAAAGGGCCTCACTGAGACAGATGCCTGGTGCCAAAGCCATGGCCTCAATCTCAATGCCAAAAAGTGCATTGTCATCCCTTTTGGTAAAAACTCTGTACCCATGAACTACCACATAGGCGGTACTTAACACCGAAACTGTGATAAGAGACCTTGGGACACAGGTGGACAGTAGTCTCTTCTTTGATAATCACATTGCCACAGTAGTCAGGAAATCCTTCTACATGGCACACATCATCACAAAAGGTTTCTCATCCAGGAAAAAAAAGGTCATTGTTCCCCTATAATCATCACTCATTAGACCCATTATAGAGTACAATGCCCCTTTTGGTATCTACCTCACAAGACATCTACAGCAACTGGAAAGGCCACAGAAATACCTCACAAAGAGGATTACTGGCCTCAAATAGATGCCCTACGCAGACCGTCTCAAAAAACTCCAGCTTTACTCTGTCGCATATCGCCTACTCAGAGGCGATCTCTGCCTAACATACAGAGCTATGTCAAACCCAGAGCTGCTGGACATGCTCCACATAAAGAAATCTCAATCCCGCCGAGCTACACACTCTAGGGACCTAAACCGTGTCACCACAATAAAAAGAACATGCTGGAGGGATAGATTCCTGTCTCAGAGACTTCCCATTCTCTGAAACAAACTACCTATCTATATCAAAAAAAGCTCCTCACTGGTACTCTTCAAGAAAAATCTTGATGATTGGATGGGAGATAGGAAATTCACCCCGAGGATCACTTCTGTGGCTCTGCTTGACAGGGGCACAGGAAAATAATTTTCTTGGGTGGCAAAAGACAGGGTACCGTTTGGCTAGGCTTATATAGGCCCTAGGGCCAATAGCCTAGTACCTGTCTATGAACCTATTACCAAGTAGGTATGTCTAGTAATATGTACTAGACCATCTCAAGTTTGCTTACAAATCTACTCATTTTCAAAACCCATAAACCTATTGCCAAAATACCCTCAGCTCCAAAATGAGTCACCCATTCTCACCAATTTTCATATGAAGGTTTCAATTCTTATTACTTCAAAACCCTGTTAGAATTTTACACTTTATCAGTCTTGATAACTCCTAAACATAGCACTGACTCCTTCTATTTTCAAACAGTTCAATTCCCATTATGGGAATGGTTGTTTTCTCAGAGACTTCTGCCCATTTCTTGTTCACAAACTATCACTTATCATCATCCATCAAGAGCACACCACAATGGTACAAAAAAGACCCCACTTTTACTCTGCTCTACTGAGATAGCCTTCTACAAATGGACTCATTCCATGTGGAACTCATTTATCACTTGACATCAGAAACCTTCTCCTTCTCTTCCTCTTCAGGAACATCACCCTAAACCATCTTACTTATTCCACTCAGTGCAAATGCTTCCATTCCATTCACTCCTTCTGTATCACTCTCCTACTGGCTTAACCTTGCTTCGTTTCATATAATGACAAAAAAGCAGCTATCTGGGACCACCAGAGCTTCAGGTAAAAAAAGCTTTAATAAAAGGTTAGTGTTTTCATGACAATAACTCGGCACTTCATCACACAAAATGCAAAAACAAAAAGGCACTCTTTATAATACAACCAATTAATCAATGTAACAATTTATGCTCTCTTAATAAAGGTTTTAAAGGCACATAGGCATTAAGTTCAGGGTTTCTATGTGCCTGCAACCTCATAATCCATTTGCTTTCAGCCTTTTCAATAAAATGATTTAAATCACCACCTCTCTTATTAACATCAAACCTCTGTAGTACTAAAAAATGAAAAAATATATCTTTAAAAACTTGAACATGTCTATACAAAGCACTGCTATCATCTTTATTTCTTATATAACCAACATGTTCCAAAATACGTTCCCTTAAAGTCCTAATGGTTTTGCCTACATAAAAACAACAACATTTTGTGCAAAAAGCAAGATATACAAGGTGTTTACTAGTACAGTCTGCATAAAACCTGAGATAGGTGTGCAAATGCTTTAACATCTGAAATGTGATGACATGTAGCACAATTCCTACACATGAAAGTACCTAATCTAGCAGATAAAGATCTAATACTACTGCTTTTGCCATAACAAAGCTGCCTCTTAAGAGACACACCGTTCTTATAATAAAAACATGGTGTAACACCTACAATATCAGATACAGAACTATCAGAGGTGAGTATAGGCCACTTCCTACATTCCACCTCACAAATATCTCCAGTATTACTAGTAAAGGTAATAACCGGTCTAATCTGATTCCTATTTAATACTCTGGTCCTAACACTCTGGTTGCCTTTTTTAGAAAAAAAAATGGTCTAGCTGAACCAGATCTAACTTCTCTCACATCTTCCATTGCTGAATTTAACAGGATAACCTCGTGCTTGTAATTCTTGTCTCAATGTGCCTAAAGTAGTACCTAGAACCTCATTATTAGTGTGCAGTCTCAAAGTCCTGAAGACTTGATTCCTAGCTATATTCTTGGAACATGTGTAGGATGCATACTATTGCAGTGGAGTAAAGTATTCCTTCTACATGTTTTCCTAAAAAATGAGGTTTGTAACCTGCTAACATCCTTGTATAGATGGGCATCTAAAAAATCTATACATGTCATATGTGCATTAATTGTGAACCGCAAAAAGCTGGTGGTGGACTCAAGATAACTAACAAATGAATTCAACTCAGAGAAAGCCCCATCCCATAGAAAAAAGATATCATCCACAAATCTCCTAAAAAACTTTAGTTGTGAAGAGTATCTATGGACAGATGATACAAATTCATCTTCCCAATTGGCCATTACAAGGTTGGCATAGCTATTGGCACAAGATGTGCTCATAGCCATGCCAACCTTCTGTAGATATATACACTCATTAAACATAAAGGCATTATTCTCCAAGATAATATCCAAAATTGTACAAATCAAGAAAATCATGTCATGAGAAAACTCACTATGTCTATGTAAAAATAATTTCACTGCCTCAACACCTTCAATATTAAGTATAACTGTGAAGAGCATATTCACATCAAGTGTAACCAGAAAGAAACTAGAAACATCATAAATCGAGTTAAACTCATATAAATCATGTAAAAAATGTTGTGTATCCCTAAGGATGGTGTCTTCTTTCTTTTCATACTAATCACCCTTTCATTCCCCATATTGTCTCATGTTTGCTACAATTTAGTTACATTTAAGTTAACTCCCTTGCAGCCTAGGTTAACCCCAAGTGGGACAATTCGTCCTAATGCTTTTGATCTACCAGATCAGCGCATCACCCACACCTATAACAGAGTCTGAATGAAGCGATGATAAATCAGCAAGCAAAGAAGAGTAGTATTGCTGGAAGTGAATTCATACTCAAGTCTTGCAGAGTACCTTTCATGAGGTGAACCCTATTTTTCGCAAAATCTCACCAAGACGATACTAATATATAGACTGTGCTTTTATATAGCATATATGGACAGAAGTAGGTTAAAAATAAAAAGATAGCTGGTTGCACAAGACCCAGGATAAAAAAGTGCACAATTCCTGGTAGGCACACTGGTGCCAGGACTGAAAAAAAATGACGTGTAGAATACTCAAAATACAGAAATATTCCTACAATGGGACTAAGCCAGGCCCAGGGGGAGGATGCCCCCCATTGTAGAAGGAAGTAGTAGTCCACAAAAATCACAAAAAAATGATAGGCCAAAAAGCCATAAAGAGGATAGAGAAGACTATTGAGGATAAAAAAGAAATTATGTATTGTTACTATTATGAAAGAAGCCCAGAATTTCCAGACAGAAGATAAACAAAAATAGTAAAAGAGAAATTAGAGGAAAGAGAAATATTTGCACAAGAAAAACTGTCGGAAGCTTCAAATAAAAATTTGTGTCCATTAATACAACAGATTTATAAAAAACTTTATATAGATCAAGAAACCTTGGGCCATTTGGAAAAAGAAGCAGCTGAGCAAGTGCGAATAACAAAATCTAGAAATTTTTGAAAGCTGTGAAAAACAAATATGGTCATGGGAAAGAAAGAGATCTGATATGGTGCAATATTTAAGCAAAGGAGAGAGCCAAAACAAACCAAAGAAGCAGCCTCAAAAGTATTCAAAGAGAAATACAGGCAAAGTCAACCAGATATGTAAAATTCTACAATACAAAAAATAAGATCACAAAAAGGAAGATTAATAAAGCAGAATTTAAAAAAAAGAAGCTGAAGTTATAGAATATCTGTAAAGTGAAGGAATTAGTGTAGAAAATTTAACACAGGTTATATTAACAGCATGATGGAACAACAAGTCCCCCAAGTAAGGGGAAACAGGAGGAGCAGGAGACATCTGCAGAAGAAATATGGACATTGGAAAGAAAAAGAAATTTAACATGGTGTTATATTTATGCAAAAGAGAAAGCAAAACTAATCAATACAAAAAGAGCAGCACCAAACATATCTGAAGAGAAATACATGCAAAGGCATCCAAATATAGAACATTTTACAATACAAAAAAATAAGAAAACACAAAGGAAAAGTAGAAAAGTGGATTAGTAATGGAGAAGTTAAAGGAATAGAAACTGATGTTACTGATGATGTGTAAAGTGGAAGATTTAGTGTAGAAAATGTAACTCTGCTAACATTATAGAGCAACAGATCCTCAAACTAAGGAGAAGCCAATAGTGCGGAAACATCTGATCAGTTGCCACATAAAGATAGTTTGGAACCTTCCATAGAAAATCAGTATAAAAGTTCAGTTGGAGTTGCACAGCAAGGAAGGAAGTAACAGGAAACTATGGCAACTCTGAAGCAGTCAATGTTGTAGAGTGATAGGCCAGTTAGTTCCCATATGAAAGAGCAATGGATGGCACATGATGAAACCAAATAGAATGTGGCACAGGAAGATGCTCTGGAACTTCCTGTAGAATGCCAGCAGGAAATGGAGAACAAAGAATGTGCCCTCAGTTTAGAAGAAAATGATCTAAGAGAAGAGTTGCTTGATTTAATAGAGATGGACAGACATAGTAAGATCAATGATAGAAATAGACTACAGAAAGTCAATAAAACTCAACAAGTTAGAAGTTTGATAAAACAAATGAACACAGTAATTAGGACTGTTAATAGAGTTTCTTGCAAAATAAGAGAAGTAAATAGGATATATTGCTGTGAAGCTAAATTAATAACAGATAAAGTCTTACCACAAAAATGGCAATAATCAAATAGAGAAAACTATAAAGCAATTAAGGCAAGAAGTGTCACTGTTAAGAGTATAGAAGAGGGAAGAATCAACAAAAAAATGATAAAAGCAATGCGCAGTATCAGAACAAATCAGGATCTGTCAAGCACTATCCCAAATAATAAACTAAAAATATCAGCACAGGCAGAGAAACTTAGAGGATATGCAAATATAAATGAAAAGTACAAAATAAGCAATTTATTGATTATCCAAAAAATGTTTTACAGAGAACTGGGAAACATGGCAAAATGAATTGAAACACCATAGAAAAAAGAAGAAATAGATACATTTTGGAGAAATGTCTATGAAGAACCTGTGGAACATAAAGATGCTAAATGGATAGAAGTAGTAAAAGAAAGAATAAGAAGTTCAAATGTACAGGATATGAAATGGGATGAAGTAACAGCCAAAGAGATTGAAACAAAATGAAGGAAGCTCCTAATTGGAAACCCCAAGCCCAGATGCAGTACCTAACTGCTAGCTAAAAGTATTAACATCTTTACATGAAGACTTAGCCATGAGTAAAAACTATTTACAAACACACCCCAAACAGACACCAACCTGGTTAATAACAGGAAAAAATATTCCTATTAACAGCGAACGTGCAAGCTATCCTAAAAACTATACAGCAATAACTTGCCTTCCAACGATGTATAAACTATATACTGTAATTGATGCTGACAGAGTTTATAATTAGTCATTTAGAAGAAAATTCAATTATGGCAATAGAACAAAAGGGTAACAAAAGGCATATGCAACAAAGGATCATTTGTTGTTAAATAAGCCACAATGGAGCACTGTAAAAAGGGGAAGAATCTAAGTATGGCATGGAGAGACTACAGATAAGCATTTGGCAGTATTCCATATTCCAAGACTGCTTTAAAAATGTATAAGATACACCATACACTGATCAATTATATTACAGCCACCATGAAACAGTGGCAAACCACTCTGCAGTTAAGCTATGATAAAGGACAAAAAAGGAGGATACTCCAGGGTGACTCTTTGCCACCGCTGCTCTTTTGCCTTGCCCTTAACCCATTAAGCTGTTTACTAAACAGATTATGTCATGGCTACAATTTGACTCCCAGAAAACAACAATGTGTTAAGACTTCTCGTCTTCTTTTTTTATGGGTGATATAAAACTGTATAGTTCATGAGATGAGGAACTGAAAGCACAACTGCAAGTGGTCAAATCATTTTCAGATGATCTAAGAATGTCATTTGGTCTTGATAAATGTGCAAAAGCAACCTTTAAAGCAGGAAAGCTGCAGCACCAAGAAAACATCAGCCTGGGACAGGAATGTGACATAAAAGAACTTGAGCAAGAGGCAGTGTATAAATATTTGGGAACTGATAGAGGATCAACAATAACACATGAATGAATGCAAATAAAACATAGAGAAAGGAATATTTTAGAAGACTAAAATGAATACTGAAACAGCACTGACATCTAGTAACAAATTCCAAGCTATAAACCAATTTGCTCTTCCTATCCTAACTTACAGTTTTGGAGTGACTGACTGGCCCCAAAAGGTGTTGGATTGTTTGGAGAGGAAAACAAGAAGGATGCTTATTATCAAATGATTTCTAAAACTCATTGTATACCAAGACTATATATTCCCTGTTCTGAAGGCGCTATGGGCCTCCTAGAAACTGATTATATGTATAAATCTGCAATTGTGGGACTGCATACATACCTGCTGACCTCACAAGACCCAAAGGTAGTGACAGTTTCGAAACATGAGGAGAATAAGTCTAAGATGACTTCCCTGCTTAGTTTACCAGAAGCATATTGATGTCAACTGGGAATGGAAAACCAGAAATAGATAAAAATCAGGCAGCAAATGAATGTGCCAAAAAAGAATATAAGGTGAAGGATCAGAAGAGAAGGCAAGAAATGTGGAAATGCATAAATATTATTGCAAGTATAGAAAACTCTTGAAACAACCTCAATGTTGATCAGGACTAAATGCAAGAATGGTTAGGGAGAGGTGAATATAAACCAAAAGATAAAAGATTAATATGGGGGGCCCAAGATAGTGGACTATGTACACATTGGTTTACAAAGTCAATATGTGGGAGAAAGAGACAAATGTTGGTTTTGTAAAACAAAAATGTAAACAGCCACACATCGTGTTGCTGACTGTAATATACTAATGGCAGAAGGACTGTATATTGAAAGGCATAATAATGTGGCAAGACTGTCACACTGGGAATTGTGCAAACATTACAATACTGAAGTAGCTGAAAAACACTGGAAACATAAGCCACAAAGCATTATAAAAAAATGATGAAGTTTATATCACATGTGATCACCCATTACCAACAGTTCAAAAAATAGATGTGAGAAAACCAGATATAGTAGTCCACGAAAAGAAGACAAAAGTAGCACTGATCATTGAAATTGCTACACCCAGTGATTACAGTGTCTTGCGCACAGAGAAACACAAAGTCATAAAATACCAAGATGCGCAGGCAGAAATGAATGTCTAAGAAGGATACCCACACAGTTTCAATAGTAGTAGGAACAACAGGTCTTATAAAAAAAAATTTACAATCGTACTTAGATATGTTGTCAATACATGTAACTCCACACAAATTGCACATTGTGGGTGCTGCAAAGAACACTTCTGGCTAACATCAAAGATTGAAACAGTACTAATTTCATGAATTTTAATCATATTTTGGGTTCATTTCTGTCATGGTATTAGAAACCCAAAAGACTTGGAGAAATTAAAATAGAGAGAACATGTTTGAAAAGGATCCTTGGGCCAGTGTACCTGCAGTGCTAACAAATAATAAAATATGCTGGAGATAGAACTGGCAGATTAGAGATTGACTTATGAACATCCCATCTGATACCTCTGGTACCGTCATCAGGAGTCTGCAGTCTTAGGTGGGCCCAAGTTCTGAACAGAATATGCAAGTAAACTGGCAGAGTCTACTTGGGGCTTTAGAAAGTATAACGAGCTGAGGTTTGTATTCAGCGAGCTGAGGTTTGTATTCAGTGAGCAGAGGTTTGTATTCAGCGAGCAGAGGTTTGTATTCAGTGAGCAGAGGTTTGTATTCAGTGAGCAGAGATTTGTATTCAGCGAGCTGAGGTTTGTATTCAGCTTCACTATCAAATGAATCCTTATCTGCAATATATCTCTGTCACTCACAAGGCAAACACGGTTGACAGTTGTTGAAATCTGTGAGATCCAGGAAGGGAAAAGTGCAAATTCTGAGAAGGCAAGAAAAGTGGTAGTGTTCACTTGTTTTGGGGTGCTAGCTCCTAAAAGCACCAGGCTTCAAACATCAATGACATATAATCAGTGCCTGTTGCATTTCTGCACAGCAGGCTTGGGGAGTAGGGGAAATGGCATTACTGTACCCTGCACTGGGCTTCTGAGTGAGAGCGAGGGATATTACTATATCCAGCACTGGGATTGGAAGTGGGGGGTATTGCTGTACCCTGTATTGGGTTTGGGAATGGGGGGGGTATTACTGTACCCTGCAATGGGCATAGGAGTGGAGGCAGGGGTATTACTGCACCCTGCACTGGGCTTGGGAGTGGGAGTGGGGGGTATTGCTGTACCCTGCATTGGGCTTGGGAATAGGGGCAGGGGTAATTGCTGTACCATGTACTGAGCTTGGGAATAGGGGTAGGGTATTTCTCTACCCTGCATTGCATCTGTACATTGTCCATAGTACTGATGTCCTGGCCCATTCACACAGTTTCCTTCCTTCTTCAGTTGGTCCCCAGGTCCCATCATAGACCCTCTCCCCAGCTCAAAATAATCCAGCCCTCTAAAGCTTCATTCCACAGTACTTGTCCTTATATTCTTACTCTCCCTCCCACTCTAAATCACACAGTAGTGTGATTACTGTTCATAGGTAAGTACTAGGCTATTGGCCCTAGGGCCTATATAAGCCTAGCCAAAAAGGTACCCTGGCTTTCGCCACCCAAGAAAATTATTTTCCTGTGCCCCTGTCAAGCAGAGCCACAGCAGTGATCCCCAGGGTGAATTTCCTATCTCCCATCCAATCATCAAGATTTTTCTTGAACAGTGCTAATGAGGAGCTTTGTTTGATATAGATAGGTAGTTTGTTCCAGAGTATGGGAAGTCTCTGAGACAGGAATCTATCCATCCAGCATGTTCTATTTATTGTTGTGACAAGGTTTAAGTCCCTAGAGCATGTAGCTCGGAGGGATTGGGATTTCTTTAAGTGGAGCATGTCCAACAGCTCTGGGTTTGACATAGCTTTGTATGTTAGGCAGAGATCGCCTCTGAGTAGGCGATATGCGACAGAGTAAAGCTGGAGTTTTTTGAGTTGGTCTGCGTACAGCATCTGTTTCAGGCCAGTAATCCTCTTTGTGAGGTATTTCTGTGGCCTTTCCAGTTGTTGTAGATGTCTTGTGAGGTACATACCAAAAGGGGCACTGTATTCTATAATGGGTCTAATGAGTGATGAGTAGAGGGGAACAATGACCTCTTTTTTCCTGGATGAGAAACCTTTTGTGATGAGGTGTGAAACATAGAATGATTACCTAACTACTGTGGCAATGTGATTATCAAAGGAGAGACTACTGTCCACTTGTGCCCCAAGATCTCTTATCACACTTTCAGTGTTAAGTAGAAAGAAACTAGAAACATTGCCTATGTGGTAGTTCATGGGTACAGAGTTTTCACCAAAAGGGATGACAATGCACTTTCTGGCATTGAGCTTGAGGCCATGGCTTTGACACCAGGCATCTGTCTCAGTGAGGCCCTTTTGTAGGATGTTCACATCATTAGGAGTTTCAATTATGGCTCCTAGTTTGTAGTCATCTGCAAATTTCATTAGCCAAAGACCTTTTGTGTTAGCCTGTACTTCAGAGAAGTAGATACCAAACAGGAGAGGACCCAGGACTGAACCCTGTGGTACTCCAATTGCCACTGGTCTGAAGTCGAATTTGAAGTCTGCTACTTTCACAGTGTGGGTTCTGTCTGTGAGCCAGTTGGCAGCCCATCTTGTGACATAGGGATTTATACCTAGTTTAGTGAGTTTATCTATAATTCCAGAGTGGGGGGTGGTGTTAAAAGCCTTAGCGAGATCTAGATAGGCTGTGCGAACCACCTTACCCTCATCTATGGCTTTGGTGACTGCTCAAAGAAGTCAATCAGGTTTAGGTGACATGATCTGCCTTTTACAAATCTGAACTGGGTGTGGGTCCAGAGTTTGGAGATTACCAATGTTTTTGTTTATAAGTTCCATAATGATAGGTTCCATGGGCTTGCAGACCAGGCTTGTTAGGCTAATGGGGCTGTAGTTCCTGGGGTCCGTGGTGGCTCTCCCTTTGTGGGGTAGAATAACTATTGCTGTGCACCATTCAGTGGGCACAAAGCCTGAGATGAGGCTATGATTGAACATGGTGCTTAGGTGGGGTGCCAGTTTGTTCTGTAGTTCATGTAGAACATAGCCTGGGATGTTGTCAGGTCCCATGGATGCTTTGGAGAGTGTGGTTTGTACCTGTGCAGCCATGATTACAGGGACTTTGCATTCTTCCGGTATAAAGATGGGCCGTTTAGGGGGAGAGAGAGGGGTAAAGTTAGCACTGAACCTATCTGCCAGGATGTTGGAAATATCAGTTGGTTCTGTATATTTAGTGCCATTGTGCTGTAACTCAGAGCAGATCTGAGTGTTGCCACTGAGATTCTTGACATAGCTATAGAATGCTTTGTGGTTGTCTTTAGAATCAGTGGCAATTTTGTATTCGTAACTAGATTTGGAGGATTTATGAGGGATCTCAGCTTCTTACTGAGGCTGACCAGGGAGTTCCTCCAATCATGGGATTTTACTCTTTTTTTGCACCAGTTTCTTTCTTCTGTTGTAGTTTGTTTATGGCAGGAGACCACCAGACTGGCTTCTTTTTTTTGGAGGATAGCATCTTGGTTCTGTTAGGGATTGCACGATTCATGCACTCGTGTAAGTGCTTATAAAGTGCATTTGTGTAGGATTCAGCAGTCGTACCTCTATTGTCCATCTGCATGGGTGTCGTGAAGTTTGCCACTTCTGTCTTAAGAAGTGTGAAGTTGGCTTTGGAGAAATTTTTTACAGTGGTTTCCCTAATGGGAGGTGGGGACCGGATGTGGATGTCTAGGGTGATTAGCTTGTGGTCGGATCTGACTAACAAGGAACTGACTTCTGGTGTGGAACAATGGTTGCCCATGTTGGTAATGACCAGGTCTAGGATATTGCTACCCCTAGTGGGGGTGTGGATAAGTTGATCCAAGGCATTGGAATTTATGAATTCCAGAAAACATTGAGCTAAAGAGTTGGTACATGAGTAGTTTTCCCAGTTAATGGTGGGGTAGTTGAAATCACTCATTATTAGGGTGTAAGGTTGGCTTAAAGGGTAAAGGCTGTGAACTGTGGTTCCTGAGCTACTGGGTTAGAGTCACTCGGCCCTCATTTTTTTACTGTGTGAGTGTGAACAAGTTACTCAATGGGACATTTTCCCATGTCATCCCTGAAAAGGGACCATGTGTCCAGTTAGCCTAACTGGTTAACAAATTGGTATTGTTATTATTATTATAATTCATGTTGGTTAATGGCATCTTCAGCTGATCCCTCTTCACATTGGTTAGGAATGCAACAGGAATTATGTCCTTTCTATTCATTTGATTTCAACCCTTGTGTTTCAAGATCTCAGTCAGCTCCCACTGCCTATGCCTGGGAGCTTGAAATTTCCCATCCTGCTTCTATAAGATTTAGATTCCCCCATGACTGCAACCTTCTTCCTTTTCTACCAAATTCTTTTATTCTTGCCTTTACTCCCATCCTCCTCCTTTGATGCAGTTCAGGGACTGGTACACCATATTGTTCCACATGCATTCCCCTCCTTGCTCTACTTAAAGCACCAAGAGGCTTACTCTAAGTTCTGACCTAGCCACTCCCACACCAGATACTGTCTGTGATAATTTCGTAACAGACTAGAACAGATTTAAAATACAACGGACTCAAAACTTTCAACTGTATGAGAGCAAGGTCTTCTGTATTTCTTTCATCTCTTTGAACACTGTATACTGCAAACAAGAAAGTCTTCCAGAGGATTACAACATAAATGCAACCAACCAGCCCACAAAATAAAATTACTTCTTTCTTTAGTTACAACTTGGGTAAACATAATGGTTAAACAGATGCAGAAAGGTTTAACCTTCACCAAAAATCTGAAACTGTGTACCCCTATGTAAAATAAAGCAGCTGAGGGGATCTCACCATTCAGCATTGCTAGCGTTCGGACATATCTGGAGAAGTGCTAATGTGTAAGTAAACACTAAAACAGCAGCTGCCAGTATACACTTAGCAGTGCCTCATTTATTTTTTTTCTGTAAATAAATTTGCTGTAGTTAATTGTATTTTCTCTTTCAAACAATGACTATTAATGTATATTATAATGTAGGGGGTATATTAGCAGTACACCACCATCTAAGCAACAGGTTCCCTTTATGCTGGCTTTTCACTGCCTTTTCTCTCATTACATCAGTTAGTATTCCATCTGTATTCCAGGTGGAAGTTTTCTTCTTACAAAAATTCAAAGAAAAAGAAAAACAAACCAAACACTGAAACACGGCTGAATAGTATAGTATAATATAAAATAAATGCAACCAAATAAACATAAGATAATCTTTAAGGTAAGTGCTTCCGCTTTTACAGATAACACGTCATGAGATCTTACAAGTGACAAACAGGGCATGTTTAATTTCCCTCTTACGTTTCTGCAGGCTAATACTACCGCCAATGACAGTACAGTACTGGACGAGTGACACCTATGTCCTTTTGTCTGTCTTCTTCATACTGCTCAAGACCCACTACACAACAGCTACAAGTGTTTTTCTAGTGAAATGACTCACTAAGAAACAAAGGGGTACGTGACTCACTGACAACTTACTACTCAGTTGTCCTAATGGAATGACATATTAGAATAAGGTTATTTTTATTATTGATATTTTTTGCGGGTGATGCAAAATCGTTCATTTGGGAAATAAATGTTTTTGTATTACATGTCAATTTATATTTCTTTAGTTGCTGGAGATGTGTGGCATGAATCTTGTAAACTGAATTTATGAGACTTCAGCAAGTATAACATGTCGTATCATTTCCTTACAGCAACTGCTTTACTGTGCTGCTTTCTAAACAATAATTTCATAACATCTATAAGATATGCCAAAATGCCAACAATGCTGGGTTCACTGCTTAGCCAGGGATGGAAATAATTCAATATCTAAACTTGTGTTTGCAACCCTCCAGACATGAGGAAAGTGTCACACAACAAATTACCTGTCATGTCATATGCCTACGCAAGTACTTACAAGAGATGAGGTATCTGACATGAGCACAGAATAAATACTTCACTACACAAAGGCAAGATTTGTAAGCAGCATTTAGTCCAAATCAAATATTCAGTTTGTGAAAGTGATGCTCTTCAACTACAGTGAAACTTTGCCAAATGCTGTAGTATATTTATTTATTTAGATTTGCTTAGTAGAGTAGGATATCTATCTAAAGGACCTATTTCAAGCTTATTCTAGGAAAAATGCATAAGAAAAATGAATATGTATTCTAACAACACTTGACAAGAAACAGCTATCATGATATATGCAAGAAAAAATGAAAATAATTAAAAAATATGTATATATTTTTGAAAAGTTACATCTAGAATGTATAGAAACAAAGACAAATCAGCAGTTCCTTGAAGTAGTTGAAAGGAAGAAAAAAAACACAAGAAAGATTATTGAGGAAGGGTATGACAGAGGATTACTTTTTCAGTAAATGAGAGTGGGAGGGAGGTTAAAGGTATTAGATGGATGTATTCTGCAGACTGGTATCTCTGTTTTTAAATAGTATTAACAAGTTTGGGTTTTTAATATTAGAGTAGGTGAGTATTCTCTCCCCCTCCATTTCTGACATTGATACTGAGCAGTTTTTCATAGGTGTTTGGAGGATTTTCCTGAAATTAGGGAAGCTATACCATTGAGACAGCATGAATGTGTCCACAGGCACATAATCCTAACTGCATGCTTACTTGCATAGCCAAGTTATCATAATATGTTCAACTACACAGCCTAAAATGACAGCTTGCTTCCTCTGTTACATTACCATGACAGCACTTGCATTCACAAAGGCACAATATCATGACATTCTATAAGTTAGAATTTGAAACAATAAAATGTTAGTTTCGGGAATAAAAATGAAAAAAAAATGCTACAAGTGACTGATACAATATGCCTTTGGTGATCAAGCTTTTTTTCTTCTGTCTTCAGGCTTTCTTCTTTTCATATTTATGTTTTAATTTCTTCTAGTTATCCATTCATACAGTAGAGGTACCTGAAGTACATTCTTTTTTGAAAGGTTCAGGTGCTGAAGCCTTGGTATTTGGTGCCACACAAAAGGTAGTGACAGCCTTGTGTAAGTTGGAGAACCAGAAAGCAGCTGTTGATTAAATAAAGAACAGCATACCTCACCCACAGAACCTATCTACCTCACGCAGTGCCATCTTTGTTTGCTTTGTTCAAAATCATATGCACTTCCTGTCAGCAGAAACCATTAACGAGCAAATGCTGTTGATAGTTTTTGTTCTTTTTAATGTCGGCATCCAGTTTCTTACTAAATGTTAATTCAGTAAAACTCTCAAAGCCTTTCAATATATTTCCATTATTTCACAAATCTGTATGCCATTGTTGTTTCTTTTATCTTTTGGATCATAAATAATTCTGGTTTCTTTAGTTAAAATATTATGTTCCCTTGTAAATGTATACGGCTGACAGTTTTGGAGGACTTCCAGATCTATAGGGCAGAGGTAAATGGCATTTACATACCACACTTTTGTGGGAAGTTGTAACAACTTTTGATTTCAGCTGCAGATAATAAAAATTGAATGGAATGAAGCATAGACAAGGACTCTAATTAAATGATTAAGATATATACAAGGAGAAGAAAAGAAATTAAAGTGAAACCTATTAAATCATTTGTCTTGTCTGACACACATGTCAAGAAAGCATGTGTTCCAGATGGAAGAGTCCAACTAGGACAGACACTGTGGGGGGCAATTGGGTTGTGGAGAAAGATTGCAGATAACAGGGGTATTCCCTTAGATCTGCTAGTTCTCTCCTCTCCTGCACTTTAACTAGCTTAGTACTCTAGCACTTTACCAGACTTCTTGTAGCAATTATTGTAGCACACAAAAGTACTACCAGCACTAAATGTTCTACAAGAAAATAGCTCCAGTACTTATTATTAATGTCCACCCCTCGAGGCATGTCTAAAGGTCAGTTCCCTGTGCTTTCTCCTATTAACCTGGTGAACTTGGGCATACTGAGGCAATGTAGCAACTGCCTCATGTACACCGACAACCCTCTCCTCTTACCTCCCAACACTCAGACTTGTGAGAGATGCACTTATATATCCAAATTGGAAGCCACGCACTCTCCAGCCAAGACCGGAATAGCTGATCAAGAGGAAAAGGTCAAAACTTGCACCACACCAAATGGAACACATAGCCCTCCAGAACACACACCAGCACTGCCTTCACATAAAAACACAAACCACACACCCACCTTCACGGAGGCTCTCAATAAAAATCTACCCAAACAGTACAGACCTCCAAGGCAGAAATTCACTTGACCACCACAGCACAACACTAAATCACAAGACACATAACTCTCCTAAACAGTGTGCCACTCTACCAAAGGTGGTGGTGTTTCCATATTCATAAAGGATGCCCACACCTCCAGACTGATAGCCCAACATAACGCATCAGAGATACTTCAGGTGCAGCTAACATTGGGTAAGACAGCGATTCAGGTTGTACCCTGCTACAGGTCCCCAACCATGTCCCAGGACTCACACTCCACATTACTAAGCACGCTAGAGAATACTAGGGTCCAAACTAACACTCTCATACTGGGCGACTTCAACTACCCCTCCATTAACTGGGAAAACTATTCATGTACCACTACACTTGCCCAACGTTTCCTGGAATTCATTAATTCCAATGCCTTGGACCAGCTCATTCTTATCCCAACATCCTTGACTTGGTCATTACTAACATGGGCGACCATTGCTCTACACCAATAGTCAGCTCCTCCCTGGTTAGATCCGACCACAAACTAATCACCTTGGAAATTGACATCCCTCCCACCCCCCACCCCGCAAAGGTAACCACCATGAAAAACTTTTCCAAAGCTAACTTTGGGCTCCTAAAAACAGAGGTGGCTAACTTCACGGCGCCCATGCAAATGGAGAATAGTTGCATGACCACCGAATCATACACCAATGCACTGTACGAACACATACACAAATGCATGGATCTTGCTATACCCAATAGAACCAAGATGCTCTCCTCCAAAAAAAGGAAGCCAATCTGGTGGTCTTCTGCCATAAATAAATTCTACAACAGAAGGAGGAAAGTGATGCGGAATAAGGTGACATCACAAGACTGGAAAAACTCCCTTATCAGCCTCAACAAAAAGTTGATATCCCTCATCAAATTCTCTAAAGTAAACTATGAAAACAGAATTGCAGCAGATAGTAAAGACAACCACAAGGCCTTCTATAGTTATGTAAAATTCTCCACGGCACTACCCAGATTTGCTCTGAGCTACTGCACAATGGTACCTCCTATACTGAGCCAACAGATATTGCCAATATACTGGCCGACAGATTCAGTGCCAACTGTACCCCTCCCCCCAAAGGACCAATCACAATACCAGTAGATTGCCAGTCACCCTGTATTACTGCTGCACAGGTTAAAACAGCAATGTCCAAGGCCAAGAATACAGCTTCTATGGGAGCTGACAATATCCCTGGCTGTGTTCTACATGAACTACAGAGTGAACTTGCACCTCACCTGTGTGCCCTGTTCAATCACAGCCTCACCTCAGGCTTTGTCCCTACCAAATGGCTCACTGCTACAGTCATCCCTCTCCACAAAGGAGGAGTGACTACAGACCCTGGGAACTATCGCCCTATTAGCCTGACAAGTCTGATATGCAAAGCTATGGAACACATCATCATGGACCTAATAAACAAGGCTATAGGGAATTTCCAAACTCTGGATCCCATACAGTTTGGTTTTGTGAAGGGTAGATCATGCCTGCTCAACTTGGTCGACTTCTTTGAGTCAGTCACCAGAGCTGTGGATGAATGCAAGGTGGTTCATACAGTCTACCTTGATCTGGCCAAGGTATTTGATACCATTCCCCACTCAGGAATCATTGAAAAACTCAGTAAGCTAGGCATCAACCCCTATATCACTAGGTGGGTTGCAAACTAGCTCACAGACAGAACCCACAATGTGAAAGTAGCTGACTCCAAGTCAGACAGCCGACCAGTCATGATTGGATTCCCACAGGGTTCGGTCCTGGGTCCTCTACTGTTTGCTATCTACTTCTCTGAAGTCCAGGCCAACACGAAGGGACTTTGGCTGACAAGGTTAGCAGATGATTGCAAGTTGGGAGCTATTATTAACTCGCCAAGTGATGTTGACATCCTACAGAAAGGCCTCACTGAGACCAAAGACTGGTGTCAGAACCATGGCCTTAAGTTCAATGCCAAAAAATGTGTCGTCATCCCCTTTGGGAGAAATCTGGATCCCATGAATTACCACATCGATGGTAGTCCACTGAACACAGAAGGCATTATAAGAGATCTGGGAACACAGGTTGACAGCAATCTCTCTTTTGACCACCACACTTCCATTGTGGTCAAAAAGTCCTTCTATGTGGCACAAGTCATTACTAAGGGTTTTGCATCCAGGAAGAAAGAGGTCATTGTCCACTCTACTCTTCCCTCCTTAGGCCAATCATCGAGTACAATGCCCCGTTTGGCACGTACCTCACTAGACACCTGCAACAACTGAAGAGGCCACATAAGTACCTCACAGAGAGGATCCTAAACCTTAAACACTTGTCCTATATGGACAGACTCAAAAAACTCCAACTATTCTGTCTCATATCGCCTACTTAGAGATGATCTCTGCTCGACTTACAAAACTATGTCTGACCCAGCTCTGTTAGAAATGCTACATCTATAGAAATCCCAATCCCTCCACACAACATACTCCAGAGACCTCAATCTCATTACCACAATCAACAGAATGTGCTGGAGGGACAGGTTCATAACCCAGAGACTGCCCATACTCTAGAATAGACTTCCCATACATGTCAAACAGAGCACCTCACTGGGCCTCTTCAAGAGAAATCTTGATGAGTGGATGGGAAATAAAAAATTCACCCCCAGGGATCACTCCAGTGACTCTACTCGACAGAGGAACTGGGAACTAAGGTTGGGTGGCACGATGCCAGGGTAATCATATGGGCTAGGCTTGTAAAGGCAGTACGGCCATTAGCCTAGTACACACCTATGAACCTATAAAGAAGTAAAGGAGATGAGACAGTTCAGGGACAGAAGAGATGTCCTTTGGTGTAATAAGACTCGGTCACCAAGGGAATTCATTTAGGTTAGAATGACCATATTAGACAAACCAGTCTCAGGGTTTAGACTTCTTAAGCTAAGACAGGCAGTGATTAAGGTGGACATCCAGTAGAAGGGGTTGTAAACATGCTATGATGTCTGTAGGCACAAATGACCTATCAGAGGAGACAGATAATTTAATGAAACATAGCCAAGGATGTGAGAGAGAGATACCAGGCTAAGAGGTTGGAGAACGTGTTCTCAAAGGTGTTGTGTGCTACTAGTGGGCAATCTAAGTGAAGAGGAAATTAAGGACTTGGTGTGGTAGTGGACAAAGGAGAAGGGCTTGGGACCAGTATGATCATGGAAGAAAGCTGGCAGAGTAAGCAACTCTTTACAAAACACCAGCTCCACCTCAGTCCAACAATGACAGGTTAGAAAGGTACACCCCTTGATTACTGTACTGTTACAGAAGTAGTATAGGTGGTCAGGTATTAGGCAGAAGACATAAAGAAAAACACATAGATAACAATGCAGAGGAAAAACAAGGGTGACTTGGAGAAGGAAAATGAGGGCATTGTGAAGTCTAGCTGGGTAGTAGTACTATGCAATGTCAGGAGATGGAAGGCTGCAGACAGTGATTTAGGAGGGGAGGGTGGGCACTGCGGATACCTAGAAAATATAAGCCAATGACAAAAGGGAGTGTGGCATTAAGATGGTATAGTTTGTTCAGAAATGACACAGAAGGGAGGGATGCAGATGGAATAGCAATCTAAATTAAGAAAAGTATTAAGTGCATGGTCAGAAAAGAAAAGGAATGCATTCCATGAAGCGGGTGAGGGACCAGTAAGGATCAGAATTTAAAGCAAGACCTCTGGTGGTTAAAGTTTCACAAGACCAGGAATCTCTTTGGAACAATACAATATGGTACATCATCCCCCCAGATACATTAAGGGAAGATGATGAGAGACTAGTAAAGAGAAGACAGGAATTGGGTTGGGTAGGAGAAAAAGGGCTATAAACATCAATCTGCCATGAACAAAATGGGAGATTCCAAGCTTCAGGGCAGAGACACAGAAGGAGCTGATTGAAATCTTTAATTGTAATAATAATTTTAATTAAATTTTTTTACAAAATGTTATGCTGAACTTCTAAATTTAAAGTCGACAAATATTTTGGGGATGCTGTATAGTCAGGCCACTTTCTTTTTGTAGTTCTGTCTTTGGTGTCTAATTCATATCTGTGTATAGCAGATGGTACAGTCCTGCAGTGAGTATCACTGCCAAAAGATTCTTTAGTTTATTTCTTGGATGGGGTGCCTGCGGTAGAGATTCTGTAAGCCCTCATTGTGTTCATATGTTTTTTCTCCAGGTCCTTTCTATCTTCTACATTCCACAGACATGTGGTAGGTGGATTTGTGAACTCTAAATTGTTCACAGGTGTGGTTGGTGTAGCCAACTGGTGCTGGACTGTGCAAAAAAGGGCTCGGGGAAGAGAGTCATAGAGGAGTTACAGACTGGGGACAACCTGGGGGAGCAAACAAATCATGGGAATGGGTGGGAGAAGTAGTAGACAGTGCTATGGCCAAGGATCTGAGGAGGACTCAAAAATGCAAAAGCAATATTTCTACACAGGCAGGCATGGCTTGTAATCAGGGTAACAAGCAGGACATTCCTGATTGGAGGGGTAGGGGAAGGTACAGTACAAGGAGGCAAGCAGAAGGGCAGCAGAAAAAGGGGAGTGAAATAAAAACACAGCTCAAAAAGGTATTGAAAAAACTGACTCTCTTTCTCTCTCTCTCTCTCTCTCTATATATATATATATATATATATATATATATATATATATATATACCAGAAAGAAGGAAATAAGGCACAGACCTGACCAAGTGAGCACAGATAGGAAAAACTGTGAAAAGACAAAGGTTGTGACTGAGTACTCTGCATCAGTCTTCACAAAAGGAACAAACGGGAGAGTGCCCAGCCAGCAGGGAGGTAGAGCAGACCTGGAAAAACAATGCAGACACAAGAGTGGAGGAAGCTGCTGCCTTAGTTCATTTATTTATTTATTGAGATTTGATTACCAGGAAAGTCTAACTGGGTAGATACCCATTTCTAGCAGAGGCCCAGGGAGAAAAGCTCCAAATATTACAAAATAAATAATAGTAATAATAATGTTGCCATCTTCAAAAACAATACAATAAAAAATGAAAAATAAAAAAAAAATCTACTATCCTACAGTCTAATGGAGGACATAGTCCAGGAACTGGATTAGCTGCCTCAAAGGGCCTGCAGGAATGTGGCCAGTGTTCTAGCAGGTGCCCAGTGGGCATCCTCAACCAATCACTGGCCAGTGTAGATGTAAGCAAGGAATGCAGTGGCACCTCTGTATGTGTGTGGGGGTGTAGGCTATGACCTAACACAGCAACAAAATCATGGCTGAAAGGCCAGTTGCCTTCCTAGAAGACAACACACTATAGGGTAATAACATGAACTCCCAGCCAAAAGGAGCTGTCACTGAAACATTCTCCAGCTGTATGATCCATTCCAAGAAAACTTGACAAAAAGTAGCAAGCCTGTTTCTGAACAGCAACTAAAGGGGTGCCCCAAAGGATACTATATATATTATATATGTCTTTTTCTCCTTTTTCATATATATTAGTAGATTGACTTTAGATCAACCTCACTTAAATGTTAATGTAAACAGATGCCATTGTCATTAACAACAGAAATCAAAACGTACACAGCACATATATTCTACATTCCATTATTTCAACTCAGGATGGAACAGGTGCAATGGCACAATGCAATCAATACAAAAAGTCCTCAGTTACAATGTTTTTAAATATTACCCAAAACTGAACAAGCAGTCATTACTAACACCACATAAATTCAGCTAACTAGCAAAATGGAACAAAGATACTTAGTCATCTTACAGACTGTAACCTCTTTCCTTCCAAAATCCCACAGAGCTCAAGCACAAACGTCTTGCAACAACTCAAGGCATTTATAATTTATCAAATATTCTTTACAGTTGAAGCATGCCATGCAATACCCATCAGTCTGCCCATTTCCAAGATTGTAGTTTGCACGATCATGGCTTCACTTTCAACTCATAGTATTACTTTGTTGCAAACTAGCAAAAACAAAATTTACCAGCTGTAACACCACTGGCTTAGCACCCATTTAGTTTAAATAGACATGCTTTAGAGACTCAGGACAATTTTCAAATTAATACAATAGTAACTCTTTGCTACTACATTGCTCCTTTACAACTCTCTCATCTGTCTACATGACAGTTGAAATTCTTCAGCTTTATATACTAAAATGACAATAATTTATACTACTACATGTAAAGTAATAACTTTCTTGGATGATTTGCTTACTGCTTCTATAGACTAACTACTACCTCCTACACTATTTAACATACATTTTTGGAATACTTAGGATTTGTCTGTATATATATTTTTTTTATCTATACCTGCTTTGCTATGCACATGTTTATCCCTTATAACCTTTCATATTACTTTGCATTTTCTTGTGGATGAAAAGGGACCCAGACCAGTCTACCCACTCAGCTAACGAACAAATGAAAGTTCCAGTGGATATGATTTAGCTAATTCACCAAGGACTTTGACTTTGACCTGCAGAGGCAGCTGCTAGACAAAATGGAGGTGGAGCAGGAACAAGCCCAGGGAAATGGACTGATGCATTTCTGGATGTTAGAATGCAGAGGGATGGGGTGAGAGGGCCAATGTCAGGAACAAGGAAACTAATTAGAGGCAGTCCTAAATTCCGTGCACCATAATTAGTTATTCTGGTGCCCTGAGTAATTCTCTGATCTGGCATCCCTTCAACTTTAAAAAAAGAAGGCCCCCTCATACTTAAGAACCAATAACAACCTCACCTCTGAATCCTGGTACTGCTCGACTGAACATGTGCCTGGGACGGCTGCCTCTCTTACCCCACCACAACTATACCTCTGCAACACACTTCAATGTGCTCTTTTCAAACAGATCAATAGGAATGCAGAACAGGAACAACCACTTTTGCTGAATGCACAAAGATAGGCTGAAACAATGAAGGAAGATTTGTAAAGGCTGGCCAAGTGGGCAAACTGAAATGGAAAGTACTGCACTTTATCTAGATGCTGGAAATCTGATGCCAATGCTTGCTCACCCATTCCAGTGTAGGCTGGGGTGTCACAACAAGTTCTACCAGCAATATTCAGGCCTGTTTAATTTCTCCAATACTTCTGAGTTTCTAATACCATGACTGGACTAGACCCTCATTCCTAAGTCAAGGTAAGATTAAAGTTCAGGAAATTAGTATTGTTTCAGTCTTTGATGTTAGCGAAAAGTACTCTTTGCAGCACCTACAATGTGTCCATAATTGCCTTCTTCTGCAAATCATACAGAGTTACATGTACTGGTAGCATATCTAAATACAAGTGTAAATTCTTTTTTGTGTTACATGTACTGGTAGCATATCTAAATACAACTGTAAATTATTTTTGTGAGACCCATTGCTCTTACTACTATTGGAACGGTCTGGGTATGCTTCTTCCACATGGCCCTCATTTCTGCCTGCAAATACTGGTATTTTATGTCTCTCTCTCTCTCTCTCTCTCTATGTATGTGTGTGTAAGACACTACAATCACTGGGTGTAGCAATTTCATCAACTTGCCTGTAATAATAGATAAATCCAGGAACATATTACACCATTGGACTGCACTCTCAGCTACTGAAAACAAAAGTTGAATACCATAATTTGGCTCTATGAGCACCATCAAAATTTGTTTTGAGGGGAGCAGAGCCTAGAGCAATTGATGACATCTACCTTACAGGGACTATATTTGAAGACAGATGGCTTTAAAAATGACTTAGAAAACCTCAAATTAAATTCTCAAAAACAGACTGATACTCTTAAGGAACTATTATAGCAACACCATACAAAAATAACAAATATAGAGACTTCTCTAAATGACATTGAATGGAGACTCAAAGAGGAAGAATTCCAAAAAGAATTTCTGCTTAAACAGAATACATGGCTGCTTAACAAAATAGATGACTTAGAAAGCAGGGAAAGGAGAAACAATATAACGATCTTTGGTCTGCCTGAAAACACTGATGGAGAAGACACTATTTCATTCTTAATAACCTGGATTCCTAAATTTTTAGACTTGAAAAAGGGACTTTCATTTGGGATTGAAAGGGCGCATAGAGCATTGAAGAAACCTGCTTCTAACTCAACAAATACACCAACCTAGATCCATAGTTATAAAATTTCTTTCATTTCTGGACAAGGAACTAATATTAAAATCTGCTTGGAGAAAATCACCCTTAAAATATAATCAAAGCCTGATAAGGTTTGACAATGATTATTCTTCCAGAATACTAGAACAAATGAAAAAAGTCTGGTCAATAATAAAACTGTTGAAACAAAACAACATTAAAGCACAGCTGGCCTTTCCAGCCAAGATAAAAATACTTTTTGCCAATGAGATGAGAACCTTTAATGACTTAGAAGAAGCTACTATATTCATCAAAAACAACAACATAGTGCCTATCCCAGAAGAAATGGAATGGATGGCCCCTACTCTTAAAAGAATAAAACAAACAAATCCTTGGACTGATGCTAGAAAGAAGAAACAAAAAACTGATTCCAAGATAGCTGTCCCAAAAAAAATAAGTCTTATAACTACATCTCTCAAAGTATCAACTGATATGGTACATCACTTGTCATCTGTTTTTATTTAAAAAAAGGAGGGACTCTTAAACAACTGAGAAACAGTAATGATTTATTCAGAATATTCAAAGAGTCCAATAATTCTTCACAAACAAAGGTAGGTCAAGATGGGTTACTATTTACATTATATACAAATCAAACAAAGCAACATATAATACAAACATAGAAGTTTCTATTCCCTTACTTGAACTCAATGAATACTTATCTTGGTCATTTTTCATTGTTTTTACTTATAATAATTTAAGTAAGTAATTAACTAATTCAACAAGGTACCATTCATCAGAGTTCAGACTCAAATGTAACAAATTAACATCATATATAATAGCAGTAACAGTAGAGTGTTTTGAAAAAAAATGCTGTCATGGAGACTAATGCCTTCTTCAGTTAAAGTATGATTTAGAAATGTTATGTATATCCTGGTTAAATAATAGTAACAAACTCTTAGTACAAATGTCATCATTATTCTGTCTAAATATAGTTAATATCAATTATGGTAGATATCACAGCTACGAGTGCTGTTTGTTCGATCCTTATATGGTGTGTGTGGATGCAGCTGTGTCTGGCAGCTAGTACAAATGTCATTATTATTCTTTCTAAACATAATTAATATCAATTATGGCAGCCATCGTAGATTCGAGTGCTGTTTGATCAATCATGATATGCTGTGCATAGATGCAGCCATGCCTGGCAGCTAGTACAGGTGTCATTATTATTCCATCTAAATATAATTAATATCAATTAAGGCAGGTATCATAGCTTTGAGTGCTGTTTGATTGAGCCTGACAAGGTGTATGAGGATGCAGCTGTGTCTGGCAGCTGTTGTGTGTTGCCGTTTTCATCTCCGGGAGGCTGTGGGTTGCGGCTTGTGATCGAGGTTTGCTGATGCTTGTGTGTTGGGAAGAGACATTTGGTGTTTTGGCCTGGATCCAGGAAGGGGGGGGTGGATGGAGCTGTGGTTTGGGATACTTTGGCAGAGAATGGTTTGTTTGTACATCTGCCGAGTGAGAGGTGGGAGAGCTGGAGGAGTGTGTCTCTTATTGTGGAATCTTCTTGGAGTTTTTTTTTTTTTTTAATATCTGTCTGCTCTCTGTTCTTTTCCTGGCTGCTGCCTCGCTGAAAGGGAGGGAATTTAGGCTTGAAGTTGCAGTGAAGTGAAGCTTTGCTTCAGGTGCATTGTGAACCTCTAAAATGCAGTACACAGACACATTAACAGAAACAGATGCTCCCAGGTTGCTATGGTAATGAAACAGAGTGACAATAATGCTTAACGGCTCTGAGGAGCCTCCAAGATGATTCTGGGCAATGACATTTTTGATTTAAAAAAAATATATATATATATATATATATATATATATATATATATATATATATATATATATATATATATATATATATATCTATATATATATAATAAAAGGGCTGTTTTAAACCACATGTACACATATTGATGGTCTCCCAACACTTCGTTTAGCTCATTAAGTTGATTCTTGATAAAAAAAAACACACACACACACAATAGTTATGTAATGTATGATTTTAGTAAATCTAGACACAAAATATATAATCGTCATATAAGATGAAGCAGTCTGCTGAATTTAGATATTAAAGACAGGATTTAATAACATGGGCTTGAGTATAATAACACTACTGTTTTAACTTGTCATAAATGACATACACTATATTGAACATCAAGGGGAAGCATGATGATTTTCTCATATAGATAAATGTGCATAAGAAGTCATATAATTGCTTTAACTTGAATTGTGGTTTTGTAACACATCTTAACCATACATAATACTTAAGATGTTACCAAGGTAACTAATGTTTTATACATTACATCAAATTGACAAAGTTGTTCAAGGGAAACAATAGAAGCCTGAACTAGGAATGCCACAGAATGTAACAATCACATTCTGAACAAACAGTATTAAATTGACAATAATCACTCAGTATAACTTTCGCTGATTATATGTTCATAGAATGTTGCCATTTAAATCTAAAAACTTTCAGTATATGCCATAAAATGGCAATTTTTGAATATGGAAAGGGAACTTGTAATCATTAATCACAATAAGTGAATTTGTTGTTTTTAATCTATAATTTCACTCATTTTATAATAAGAAATGACAGATATGAAAATCCTTATGTGTAGGAAATGGGGGGAAAAGGGATGCACTGATAATTAAAATGCACAAACTTTCATCAATGTTTATATAAAACAAACTTGATGCTTTAAGTACGTTAGCAACAAAGTGATTACTTAAATAATGGTAAACAAGGAAATATAACTTCTTTTTTTTTCAATAATATTTCTTTATTGTTTTTCTTTCTTTATTCATTACAAAACATTTGCCCGAAAAGTATACAGGTGATGTTCAAACAGAAATTCTATCAATATTCTTACAACATATTTACACTATTTACATGAATGCTTCCATACTCTCTCTTAAAAGTTAAAATAAAGGCTGTTTTCTCCAGGGTTAGTATCTTGGAATAGTGTAGTTCCAAGTATTGTTACGTTTTGTATTGTGTACATTGAAGAAGTAATTCAGGTTCAATGATATTTTGAGGAAATATAACTTCTGATATATCCAGTAAAATACATTGTATTATAAACAATTAGGTATAAATATTATTACCATCTATTTATATTAAGTAATACGTTTTGAAAGACTTCATCAGTACGGGTGACTATATCAAATAACTGTGTGCTATAATCTTTCACTGATGTTTTATATATGATGCATCCTACTTTACTATGATTGAATTGTTTATCTAGCACTAGTTCTATACATTTGAATGTTTGAACTTCTGTTTCTTTTACTTCTGATATTTAACAACAACAGAACTTTTTAGGTCAACAATGAATTGCTTATTTTGTATTTTTCCTTTAGCTCAACTTCACTTTACTTCTTTCTCCTATTCCTCTTTATATTCTTCTCTATTACTTGTCTCTTTCTCTTACTAAGACTCTATTCTAATAATTTCCCTCTTCCTTCTTGTTACTCTACTTCTATGAAAAAAAAAAATATAGATTCAAACTCGAAAATAAGGGATGTGGTATTTTATCTTATCTAAACTTTAATATATCTGTCACTGAAGTTAAATGCTTTGTAACTGTAATTTGTTTTTAAATTTGTCTGTTCTTTGTGGAGCTTTTCTCCCCGGGCCTCTACTGAAAATGGACATATATCCAGCTAGACTAACCTGGTCAACAAATGTTAAATAAATAAATAACAAATTTGTTTTCCAAAGCCTGGAGTGCCATTCAGGAGCATTTTATACCACTGGATTTATCTAGTGTTACACACGGGTTGACAAAACTTGTCAGAATGCTGTCTTTGCTTACCATTCTATTATTAAGCCAGAATGTTAATGTTGAGTTTATCAATAAATTTTCTTGTTGGATTGATCCACAGATACTGTATGAGTTTCATTGTATGTTCTGGCTCCGAGGATCATGCTTGAGAGCACTAGTTCTGGTTTTGAGTAATTGTTGGGTGCACTCTCGCTGGGTTGTAGGTTTTGTAAGTCTTTATACTTTGTTGTTTTCTTGGAGCCAAAGTGTAACCATGGTGTAATCTATTAAGTAGAGAGTTTAATGGATTAAGGGCAAGACAAAAGAGCAGTGGTGACAAAAAGTATCTCTGGAATATTCCCATTTGAATTTTTATCTCTGGGATAATAATTTGTCCTTTGTCATGGCTTAGCTGCAAAGTGGTTTGCCACTGTTTCATGGTCACTGTAACTGATCAATCTGGGGTGCATCTTACACATCTGTAAGTACTCCTTTATGCATGAATATGAGATGCTGTCAAATACTTTTTTGTAATCTATCTGTATCACACTTGGATTCTTCCCCTTGTTTACAATTCTCTGTTATGACATCATTTAACAACAAATGATCCTTTGTTCCATATGACTTTCTTTTTTTACCATTTTGTTCTACTGCCATGATTGAGTTTTCTTCTAAATGACTATAAAATCTGTCAGCATCAATTCCAGTATATAGTTTATACATCATCAGAAGGAAAGTTATTAGTCTATAGATTTTAGGATAGCTTGCATGTTCACTCTTAAGGGGGAGCATCATTTTTCCTGTTAACCATTTTTCCCGTTACTACTAGCCAAACGTTAGGTACTACAGCTGTGCCTGGGGTTTTCTAGTTTGTATCCATTTCTCTGGTCGTTATTCATTGCATGTTCTGGTTCCAAGAATTACTCTTGAGAGCACTTGTTCTATACATTTGAATGATTGAACTTCTGTTTCTTTTACTTCTGATATATATTCAGCATATTTATGTGCCACGGGGTCTTCATAGATATTTCTCCAAAATGTTTCTACTTCTTCTTTGTTTGGTGGTGTTTCTATTCCTTTTGCTTTGTTTCCCAATGTTCTATAAAACTTTTTAGGTCATCAATGAATTGCTTATTTTGTATTTTTCCTTTATATTTACTTTTTAGCCAAATTATGGCATTCAACTTTTGTTTTCAGTAGCTGAGAGTGCCGTCCAATGGTATATGTTCCTGGATGCTTTTCTGCCTGTGTCAATGTCTTTATTATTTGCAATAATGTACAATAGGTCCTGATCTCTTCTGATACTGTGCATTGTTTTATCATGTCTATCTTTTTAAGCATTTTTTGCTTATCTGTTCCATCATTCTATAGTCTAACAGTGACACTTCTTGTCTTAATTGCTTTATAGTTTTCTCTGTTTGATGCTTCCATGATGGTATTTGATTTCTTCCCTTCCTTTCCCTTATAGCATGAAGCATGACCTATCAGGCACTCTGGTATTGCTATTTAACTGTAGCCTCCAAATAGGCTTCTTGCTTCATGAATGAAGAACAGCAACAGTTATCCCTCTGCACAAAGGTGAGCCATCTACTGACCCTGGAAACTACATGATCCATAATTCTCGCAAGTCTCACATGCAAAGCCATCGAAAGAATTATCATTCAAATGTTCAATAATAAAATAGGAAAACTCCAGGCACCAGACCCAACTCAATTTGGTTTCATCAAGGGCAAGTCATGCCTTCTCAACCTGGTGGACTTCTTTGAAAAGGCCACCAAAACAATGGATGAGGGCAAAATAGTTTACACTACCTACCTTGACCTGGCCAAGGCATTTGACACAGTATCCCATACAGGTGTTGATGACAAACTCAAGAAGTTAGGTACAAACCCTTATGTCATCCAGTGGATAGCCAAATGTCTCACAGAAAGGACCCAGGAAGTTAGAATTGGACAGTCCACCTCTAAAAAGAGACCAGTCACAAGTGGAGTCCCTCAGAAATCAGTCCTAGGACTGCTCGTTTTTGGCATTTACTTCACTGAAGTCAAGGCCAATGTCAATGGCCTCTGGCTAACTAAATTTGCAGATGATTGCAAATTAGGAGCAGTTATTGAATCCCCCACTGACAAATATTCTGCAGGAAGGGCTGACACAGACAAACTGGTGTCAGATCCATGGACTAAAACTAGATGCCAAGAAATGCACAATAGTTTCCTTCTGGAAGTCATCTATCCCTGATAACTATCATATTTACAACACACCCCTAAGAGTCAACCCAGTAGTCAGGGACTTGGGGACACACATGTCTACAGTAGTGAGGAAATCATTCTGTGTTGTGTAACTTATAAACAAAGGTATGGTGCCTAGGTGCAAGGAAGTCATTGTTCCATTTTATTTGGCATTCATCAGGCCTACCATTGAGTACAGTGCCCCCTTTGCTATGTACCTAACCAAGCATATCCAATAATTGGAACAGCTCCAGAGGTTCCTCACTAAAAGAAAACAGGGCATAAGTAACATGTAACATGTACTATACAGACCACCTCAAGGCCCTATCTCTGAATTCTGTCTCCTACAGGCTGTTGAGGGGAGATCTATGCTATGATGTGGGGATAGTGAGTCAGGAAGTGCAATGGATTAGCAAGGAGGAAGTAAGGATAGCTATGAAGAGGATGAAGACTGGAAAGGTTGTTGGTCTAGATGGCATACCTGTGGAAGGATGGAGGTATTTAGGAGAGATGGCAGTGGAGTTTTTAACTAGATTGTTTAATGAAATCTTGAAAAGTGAGAGGATGCCTGAGGAGTGGAAAAGAAGTATTTTGGTACTGATTTTTAAGAATAAGGGTGATGTGCAGAGCTATAGTAACTACAGAGGAATAAAACTGATCAGTCACAGCATGAAGTTATGGGAAAGAGTAGTAGAAGCTAGGTTAAGAAAGGAGGTGATGATTAGTGAGCATCAGTATGGCTTCATGCCAGGAAAGAGCACTACAGATGTAATATTTCCTCTGAGGGTGTTGATAGAGAACTATAGAGAAGGTTAGAAGGAGTTGTATAGTGTCTTTGTAGACTTAGAGAAAGCATATGTCAGGGTGCTTAGAGAGGAGTTGTGGCATTGTATGAGGAAGTCAGGAGTGACAGAGAAGTATGTAAGAGTGGTACAGGATATGTACGAGGGTAGTGTGACAGTGGTGAGGTCTGCCATAGGAGTGACAGATGCGTTCAAGGTGGAGGTGGGATTACATTAAGGATCAGTTCTGAGCCCTATCTTATTTGCAATGGTGATGGACAGATTGACAGATGAGATCAGACAGGAATCCATGTGGACTATGATGTTTGCAGATGATATTGTGATCTGTAGTGAGAGCAGGGAACAGGTTGAGGAGACCCTGAAGAGGTGGAGATATGCTCTAGAGTGGAGAGGAATGAAGGTCAGCAAGACTAAGACAGAATATATGTGTGCGAATGAGAGGGATAACAGAGGAATGGTGAGGCTGCAGGGAGTAAAGCTGGTGAAGGTGGATGAGTTTAAGTACTTGGGATCATTAGCTGAGAGTAATGGTGAGTGTGGAAGAGAGGTGAAGAAGAGATTACAGGCAGGGTGGAGAAGAGCATCAGGACTGATGTGTGATAGATGGGTACCAGTAAGAGTGAAAGGGAAGGTCTACAAGAGGGTGGTGAGACCAGCTATGTTATATGGGTTGGAGACGGTGGCACTGATGAAAAGACGGGAGGCAGAGCTGGAGGTGGCAGAGTTAAAGATGTTAAGATTTGCACTGGGTGTGATGAGGATGAAGAGAATTAGAAATGTGTATGTTAGAGTGTCATCTCAGGTTGGACGGTTTGGAGACAAAGCCAGAGAGATGAGATTGCATTGGTTTGGACATGTGCTGAGGAGGAATGCTAGGTATTTTGGGAGAAGGATGCTAAGGATGGAGCTGCCAGGTAAGAGGAAAAGAGCAAGGCCTAAAAAAAGGTTTATGGATGTGGTGAGAGAGGACATGCAGGTGGCTGATGTAACACAGCAAGATGCAGAGGACAGGAACAAATGGAAACAGATGATCCGCTGTGGTGACTCTTAATGGGAGCAGCCGAATGAAAAATATTGTTTCATCACGCTGTATGCACTAAATCCTTCACTTGGAAACTAATCCATATCTTAGTTTCTGTTTAACTTCTCCATTACCAATTCTCTTTTCTAGTTTCTCCCTTTTGTTTTTTTTTTATTTTTTTTATATTGTAAAATTTTCCATGAATGGATGCCTTTGCCTGTATTTCTCTTCAAATATATTTGCTGCTTCTGCCTTTTTTTTTCATATACCTTAGTTTTGCTTTCTCCTTTGCATATATATTGCTCCATATTAAATCTCTTTTTCTTTCCTAAGGCCATATTTCTTCTTAAGATGTATCCCACACCACCTGTTTTTCCTTATTTGGGGGACTCATTGTTCCCTCATGCAATGACATAACCTGTGTTAGACTTTTTACACTAAATCCTTCACTTTGTAGGTATTCCATAACTTCAGTCTCTGTTTGTTTAACTCCTACTTTACTAAGTTCCTCTTCTACATTTCTTCTTTGGGATCTTATTTTTTTGTATTGCAAAATTTTCCATTTCTGGGTGCCTTTGTCTGTATTTCTCTTCAAATATCTTCGGTGCTGCTTTTTTGTATTGATTAGTTTGGCTTTCTCTTTTGCATAAATATTATACCATATCAGATCTCTCCCTTCTTTCCCACGTTCGTGATTTTTTTCTATACCTTTTAAAAATGTCTAGGATATGTTCTTTATATTTTTCTGCTTCCTGTCGCTTCTTTTTTCAAACAGACCAAAGTTTCTTGATCTATGTTATGTTCTTCATGGATATGTTATATTAATGAAAAGAAAATTTGCATTTGAAGCTTTTGACAATTTTTCCTTGAGCAAGTATTTTCTTTCCTCTACTTTCTCTCAATCTTTTTGAATATCTTCTATCTGGAATTTCAGAGCTTCTTGCATATTAGTAACAATACATAATTGCTTCCTTATTCTCAGTAGTCCAGTCTATCATCTTTATGGATTTTTTTTTTGCCTGTCAGTTTTTGTGGACTACTACTTCCTTCTACAAAAGGGGGGGGGGGCATTCTCTCCCTGAGACTAGCCAAACACCACTGTAGGAATGTTTCTGTGTCTTAAGGATTCTACACTGTCATTATTTCCAGTCCTGGCACCAGTTCGCATACCAGGATTGGATACTTTTTTATCCTGGGTCTTGTGTACCCAACTGTCCTTTTTGTTTTTTAACCTAGTTCTGTCCATAATATATGCTATATAAAATACAGTCTATGCATCTTGGTGAGATTTTGTGAAAACAGAGTCGACTTCAGGAATGTACCCACCAAGACTTGAATTCAGTTCCAGCAATACTACTCTCCTTTGCTTACTGATTTTATCATCTCTTCATTTGGACTGCAATGGGGCATGCATAGTGTAGCCAAAACTAGGCGTGCATGGCAGTAACTTGTTCAGGAGCCCAGTATTGTGGCTAAATCTGTCAATTACCATGGGGGACAAAGGATTAGATCCAAGCAAAAACCTTGATAGAAAAGTACCTTCCTACCTACTGCAGCCAAACTCCATAACAAAACTACCCCATACAACCTCTGCAACCTTCCTCAGCTAACTCTATCACTCCAGAACCCCTCCAACTAAACCACACTGTACAACCATTCCTTCTCCATTCTTGTATCCAAACTCTGGCAATAACCCCCCCCCCCCACCTACAAGAAGTCTCCTCTTTACCCACTTTCAAAGCACAACTCATCAAAGATCTGACAGAAAGAGCTTTTCCACTGGACACAACACCTAACTCCAATCTCACCTGCATTACTTCTATGATGACCCTCTGTTGTCACCTGCTGCTGCTTCCGTCTAATATTAACCATGAAATTTAATTCACATTTGTTCTTATACTCTATATTTACACACTGTTTCACTCATCTGTGAGATTCTCTACTGTCTATGATTACTCCATGTTTGTGAATTTGTTGTTTTATTTTTCTGTGAATTTCTTCACCTGGGCTGTGTGTACAAATGGTCTATTGTGATCAGTGTACTACTCCTGTAAACAAACTAAATAAATAAATAGCTGCCTGGATGACAATTTTCCATAAGTAGCTTTCACTGAAGATGTTTGGATTGGTTGGGTCAGTGGAGGACTGACAGGTGGCTCCAACTTTGGGAAGTTCTTTGAGAAACCAGTTATAATAACCACTCCTACTGGCAGGAATAATACTTCTTTTATTCCAGCACTGGTCCTTGGCTTTCCCCCAAAATGGAAAACAAATTTCCTGTTTGATTCTGAGGACTGATATAAATGAGTTTATTATCGAAAGTAATCCAGAGATGCCTGAATGCACCAGCTGGTTTAAGCCCACTCTCATTTTGAGGAAGATATTTTTCTAAAGATGATCAAGTAATTTAACTCCACAGATGACAGTTTTGCACACTGAGCATTACATTACTATCTGAAATACAGCTGGCCAGTTTACCAAGAAAAAGAATTCTTGCAGATGTTTAGGGCTTAATTTTTTGCAGACAAACTAGCTAACTGCAAGAACATATTATGTAGTGTTTACAAAGCACAAAAAACTGCAGGTGTTCAAATACTAAGACTCATATAACTCTAGAAAAAGATATCACATTAATTTTTAAAGCTCTTACAAAAACGGATGCTGTCCGGTTTTAAATCAAAAATATAACAATACACAAATAAACAGAAAATTAATATCAGCAAAAACTATTATTAAAATTCCAAAAATGTAATAGAATATTCTCTACGTAACTGGAATCCTTCAAGAACCTTTTCATGCTGGGTGACATGATGGACAGTGTTATCTAAAGAAGTAATGAGTTTTCACAGACAAGGGCTCCAATATGTGAATCACTACTTACCAAATTCTCCGTATGTATTCTGACGATAACTAACAGCATTTCACAGCCAAGAACTGCAAATGGGATAACTTGCAGGACACCAGTAACTCTTAAGCAGTCAGGACCCATTTCATGCAGTATTCAGTAACTCAGACCAAAGACCTTAAATACCAACCACAAAGCTAATGGAGCCAGTGCAAATCATAAAGTATAGACCTGATGTGATCATTTGGGGATAATCCAGTCCATGGCTCTGCAGGTCAATATAAACTGCCAATGATCAAGTTTGGCATCTGGAAGCCTGAGATATTATAGTATTATTGAGTAGCTCAACTGGTTAAACCAGCAAAGCAGTAGTATGTGAAACAGCATAACTGTGGGTTCAAAACCCACATAAGCTTTTTTGAAGGGGTTGGCATAATGGTTAAGGTCTTAACCTCACAGGTGCAAGGTACATAGTTTGATTCTGACTGCTGGTTATTGACTAGGCTTTTAATAGCCTGCAGATTGATAGTCTAGTATATACCTATGAACTTTTATAAGACAAGATAGTAATATACAAGCAGAAATATAGATCAATAAAAGCTGTAGCTAAGTTTCTCTGAATAAAATTATTTTCTTTTGTCAATATTCTGTAGACACCTTGGTACATAGGCCTTGAGTGATGGCAAGTCATCCATCATACAACCAAATGCTGCACCCCAGTCATAAAAACATTCTATTTTTGCCAGGGATAGGCAAGGGGCTGTAAAGGACTTAATGCCAGATGCATCATCAACAAATATCCCTTAACCTGGTGAGACTTCAGTATCAAGAAAATGATTCTCATACAGACAAGGATAAATAGTTCGCGCGAATCGAGGAACAACGTGAGGTCTTCATGGAAGGGGCAGGTATAATGTTGATGATTTTGATCAGGTCTCTGGTATAAGGAATTCACCTCCAGAGCTGAGCAAAGTGAATACAGAAAGGAAAATCTTTGACATCCATGCTGAAAAAACAACTACACAGTTATGATCAGAAAGGCTCATGTATAACGCTTTATAGGACATGTAGGTTTAGCTGTTCCAACATACTACTAGCTGCAGCAAAAGTGCAGTGGAAACTGTTTCATTCTGACAGACTTGAGACTGCATTTTTCCCTGAATGGCAGCAATAAGCGTTTTACAGAAACTGTTTTTTGCTACTTAACACTGTTTTATGGTGGCTACTGTGCAAGTTCTAGCATGACATTAGAGCAGAACCGCTCTAAGCTGTGCATAACAAAAGTTATTGTGCATCTCTTTGACATCAGACAGGAGCAGAACAGGACTCTATTTTCTTAGTTTAGAGAGTAATTTTTCTGATCGATGTGCTACAATGACATATCAAACTGACATAACTAATGAGCCCTATTTTACTGCCAATATCTGCTCCAGTCCAGTGCTGCAGTGGTTGATGCCCTCCTCCTTCCCAGGAGAGGGCAACTAGTTGTCTGATATACCTTGCATATGAATAAGCTTTCATTGCTGGGGCACAAGTAGTCCTGCCCCCTTGACAGTGTGGGTGGGATGGGAGGCCTCTGCTGCAATGATCACTCAGATTATAAGTTACAGCCTCCCTATGTAGACAAAAAAAAAGAAAATATAACAGACTTTCGCAGGCATTGTTAAGAAGTAGAAAGGGGCAATAAGTGCCTACCAAAGGAGAGAAGAAAGTGAGCCATTAATAGAGCAAAGCATTCACGAAAGATAATCATATTAGAGAAGAATAAAAGGAGAACCTAAGGAAAAAAAAAACAAGCAGTAATAAATATACAAGGTAGAAAGGAAAGACATTAGGAAGCAAAAATCCAAGCTATACAAAATAAAAAAAGAAAAAGTGAACCTGAAGGAAGAACACTGACAACAGCAGCATCCTAATCCTGGGGAACTCAAAACCAGAGATATAAAAGATGGAATAGTAATGTTCTGAATACAAGCTTGCTTTGGGTAATATTATTCCTAGACTAATCAAGAAAAGACATGGAAAGAACACCTAACATTATAGTTCATATAGGAAGAAAAGACCTTGTAGAGATGTCAGTTACACTGGTAGAAGAAGAGTTATTTGTTATATAGTCGGGTACTAACTAGATGGTAGCTTAAGTCAAACAGAGCTCACTAAAATGTCATTTTCTACGCGTTCTAACTGGACGAATGTTCATCTTGATGGAAATAAGGAAGAACAACCACCCATTCCATAAGGCAGTGAAAAACCATAGCAACGCTTAGCTCACCTACCCAATGCAAGTACCAGACATCTGCAGAAGCAGAAAAATTCAAAGCATGCAAAGCTTGCTTGCAGCAAATAAACATCCCAGCCACAACTTACTGAATAAAAAGAACATACTATCACACAACAAAGAATTTTAGGAGACACATCATGCCGAATATGTAGAACTTATTGCCATAAACAACTGCATAACAGTATCATGTCCTAAAATATGTGTAATTCCTGCATGCAAGTGTGCTGCCCTAAGTTCAGTACCTCCTAAAATGCATTTACAGTTTATCAATAACCCATAATATCAGACAGCATAAACAGAACAACAATCTGAAGACCTAGCCTGACAAACAACACATAAAATAAATACCCAGAAAAGATCATATTTCTCAAGTGTTTAGATAACTAGCCTGTGCTAATGAAGGCTCCTAAAGAAAGTGTGCGCACACACACACACACACACACATCCATAAAGTAATAGCAGGAAACAACAGGATACACACATAACCATCAGTGCAGAAACTCCAAGAAAACTGAGTAAAACCATTAAATCCAGTTACATTCTAAAATAGTGCACAATAATTTCAAAATAACATAGTACCTGCTAAAGGAATTTTTCCACCATAATCACTCCATACTCTTAAGGGAGGGTGCCAGACCTTATCAGATAACCTCCTGCAGCTTGTGAGCAATAATTTTACTTACAACAAATGATGGAAAGCAGTTCATCAGGACCATCAGCCCATGAAATGGCCACTGACCTCAGTCTGTGGTAGCATCCCAGCACTGTTTTAAGGGCATTAAAGGGAGGCCACACGCAGATCACAAATGGGCCAAAACTTGAGTAAGAATATGGGTAGAAGTCTTTGTGTGTTGGGTATTCAAGTCTCACACTTGTATGGCTGGCCAAATACATTCTGGAAAACACATTGTAACACTTTTGTATGCAAACTTTGTAAATAGATAATTGAATAATTAAATAATTAACATTGTCATCAATTCCCCTCCAATAAACAACAAAACGCATACATACAATAAATTCATGAACTCATACCAAAATGTACATAATGGCAAAAAGAATATAGTAACCTTTGCTCTTTATTTTGACATTAATGAATATATAAAAATAAATATGTATAAATATTATCAAACATACATCCTATAAATTCATGTAGTGCTAACATAACCAATGTATATATAAATTTATAATCTATGTTTTGTGTTTTATATTATACTTTATACATTTACAACAATAATATATATAAAATAAAATAAATATATATAATAAAAATAATATGATGGCATTAAAAATTAAGTTTATAA
The DNA here is from genome assembly GCF_019279795.1 of Protopterus annectens. Classification (NCBI taxonomy): domain Eukaryota; kingdom Metazoa; phylum Chordata; order Ceratodontiformes; family Protopteridae; genus Protopterus; species Protopterus annectens. Next base: position 217,511,482 of record NC_056737.1, read on the forward strand.
CCCTATTAAACCAAACTTGCCTTCTGTTTCAAAATAGGTTTAATTGAAATATAATCGTTAATGCCAGGTTGTCTCATGGCATTGAGCCTCAACTGCCATAGGACTTCCAACAGGGCTACTCTATTAGCAATATCACCACCCTGTTCATCATAAACCCTATCAATAATAAAAAACAAGAACTTCTTAAATCCATTACATCTACTACTATGAAGATATAGAGCATTGTGTGGATCCTTGTTTCTAACAGATCGAACATGCTCAGTGATTCTGTCGTGTAATCTACGCGTGGTCATTCCTACGTAAAACGCTTCACATGTAGTACACGAAGCGATATAAACAAGGTTCTTGGTATTACAGTTACATTTGCCCGGGCATGGCAACGTTTGTTGATGTCCTTTAACACAAATATATGTGCCCTCAGCTATAAACCTGCAACTTCTACAACTGCCACATTTTAACATCCTAGATGCTCTATTCCTTATTTCTCTTTCTAATATAACCTTCAAGTTGTCCCCCTTACTAAACACTATCCTAGGTCGTACTCCTAAAATCTCCTTAGTGGCAATACTTAAACAGTATTCCCATGCATTTCGTAGTGCTACGGCAATCTCTGTTGCTTTTTCATTGAATTTCAGAATAAAACATGGTCCAAAAGTCACTGTCTGGTTGGGCACATCTTGTTCAAGATCAGCTCCATCTATATGTTGTACAATCTTAAGAATAGGTGAATAGACTGTGTTTCTTTTCCTCAAAATCTCTCGCTTTAAGCTTAGTAACAATTGAAGCGGGTATCCCCTATCCATAAGCATACCAACCAGCTTATAAATTTCCTGTTTGAACAACACCTCATCGCTAACCAATCTAGAGATACGCACCATCTGCCCTTTAGCAACACCTTTCCTTTGATGGTAAGGGTGACAACTCTTAAAATGTAAAAGTGAATTTGAGTAGCTTTCTTTCCTATATAAAGTACTAGACAGCCCTTCGTTGTCTTTAAAAATTGGAATATCCAAAAAATTGATGCTGTCTTTATTCCACACATGTGTGAACCTCAAAAAACTGGTGGTGGTATTCAAATATTGTACAAATTCAACCGCCCCAGCCTCATCACCTTTCCATAGAATGAGCAAATCATCTAAGAACCTATTATAAAGAAGTATATTCTCAGAATATTTCGATGGAAAAATAAAGGTTCTTTCCCATGCTAATAGAACAAGATTCACGAATACTGGGGCACACCTAGCTCCCATTGCCACTCCAGAGCGTTGTTGAAACATTTCCCCCTCAAATTTTATAAAATTGTTAAAAAGTACAATTTCCATCAGGTCCTGGAGAATATTGAGTCTGCCTTTGTCTATAGTATGGCTCATGTTCAAACTGTCATAGAACATCTCCAGCCCTAAACCATGGGGGATGACAGAAAACAAATTGACAACGTCAATTGTAAGAAAGCCAAAGGTACTACTATTTGCACTAACCCCCCTTAATCTTTCGTGACAATGCCATGAGTCCCTCAGGACATGGGTAACCTCAGTTAAAGCTGGTTTACAAATGGAATCAACAAATGAGGCAAGAGGTTCAGTTTTTGAACCCCTGGCAGCCACTATAGGTCTAAATTGAAGATTTGTGGTGCCTTTGTGTACCTTAGGTATACCAAAGATACATGGCAAACTAGGGTTCTTAACAGAAAGGTAATTGTATTCTTCTTCAGAGATGGCACCTTGAAATAGGGCATCCAACAGGAACAAATCAATCTTCTTATAGGCAAGATTGATTTCATTCCTGGAAACTCTTTTGTATGTACTATCATCTTCAAGGATACCCATCATAGAGGCCAAGTAGTCGATTTTATTCATAAGAACCATCCCACCACCCTTCATACACCTAACATTGTTGGAAGATCTCAATTCCTTCAAAACCAGCCTTTCCTGTGTGCTTAAATTATCAGCATCTTTGTTTTTACTACTACAAATCTTCCTAAATTCAAATTCTACAAGTTTTTCAAGTGCAATGATCTCACAAAATGGAGGTGGAATAAAAAATGATTTTCCTCCTAAGTGCCTTAGTTGTTACATTCTCACAATAAGGTTGTAAATGTTTATTACCTTGGAAAAACATCTCTAAATTTAACCTCCTCATATATAACTTGAGATTAACCAACAACTTAGCAATATCAAGTTTAAAATTTGGTACAAAATTAATGCCCTTCGCGAAGAGCTCAAAATGTGTATCACTTATTGCGATTTCAGTGTAATTGTAAATAAAGAATCCTAACTTTTGCAAAATTTGACAATTCAACCCTTCCTCAACTTCTAATGCTTCTGTATTACAATCTATTGAATCATTAATATATATAGTAGCGTTGTTAACTTCACACAAATGCAAAATGTGCTCACTCGTTATTTCCTCATCACCAAGTATATTCAAGGCAGTATCAAAGTGTGCAATAGAGGGGGTAACAACAACAGTATCATTCAAAAAGGTAAAATCATCCTCTTGCTGCAAAATGTTGACATTCAAATCACCCCCCCATAAACACCCACTTCATCTTTTGAAACACATTGCTCATTGTTAGAGCACTCCAAAATGGAACCAGAACCACATACAAGTACAACAACAGTAGTTGAAATATTGCTAAAGTTAATAAAGGATGCCTCAGGTGAATTTCCTTGGTTCAACCCCAATAATGCATGTCCCCTCTCTGGGTAGCTTGAGCTCTGTTCATCAGTCTCTCCGATCTGAGAGGGCCCGGGGGTGGGTCCAAAAAACCATCCCCGTCAAACCCTTGTTCAAACGTATCAGGATTTGAGCAGTCTTGAACCAATGCCACATGTCCTGAACTAAAATGGTTATCATGTAAAAAAACATTGTTTTGACCGTAATAATCCTCATGTCTAACCCTAGATTTTCCGGGTGGGTATGCACAATTGTGCTCATAGTCAAAAGTATCTCTTGCTAATTTTTTGCGTTTAAGTGCAGAATTCTTAGCCACAAACAGTTCCAAATTTTGAACTACTTTCCGTAAATTATCCTCATACTAAAAAAACAAAAGATCAGCCGTAATGCTACCATGTAACTGACAAATCTCGTCACGAAGTGAAACAAGTTTAGTGCAATTATTGTTAATAATGATATTCAACATATCCAAGCCCGTTCTATCAAACAGGGCCGTTAACTCTTTAAAGGCATCAGAACCATCTTCAATACCCATAGGGAGCTTCCACAGCCGAAGACCCTTTGGCACCTGCTTACGCTCCCTTGACTGTCTAAGGAAAATGTTATCAAGTTGTAAAGCTCTGTACTTGGTACAGAGCTTGTCGTACCTGAAAATCTGCTCCTTTAGGGTTAATATACATTGGTTATGTTAGCACTACATGAATTTATAGGATGTATGTTTGATAATATTTATACATATTTATTTTTATATATTCATTAATGTCAAAAATAAAGAGCAAAGGTTACTATATTCTTTTTGCCATTCTTTTTGCCATTATGTATATTTTGGTATGAGTTCATGAATTTATTGTATGTATGCGTTTTGTTGTTTATTGGAGGGGAATTGATGACGATGTTAATTATTTAATTATTCAATTATCTATTTACAAAGTTTGCATACAAAAGTGTAACAATGTGTTTTCTACACTGACTCTGAAGAAGCCAATTTTGGTGAAAGCGCTTAGTCGGTGACTGTCAATAAACTACCTTCTTTTTACGGCTTGGTGTGGTGGCTAGTTCTTGGAGCAGTTGTCGTGTTCCTACTATTTTTCAATTTTGTGCCCTGTGTTTGGGATTACTTTGTCGCAAATACATTCTGATTACTGAGCCATGTAAACAAACCCTTAGCCATCACAGCAATATTCTTGTAAAAACAAATATGCCAACCTAATGTCTAAGGTGGCAGAAATGCCAACGCCATTGCTGTCCAATCTCTGCTTGAAAGCTAGAGCAGATTGCTAAGTGCAAACACGTCTGCCATCCCTCCTCTGAATAATTTGTCTAAGTGAAATAGACAACAATAAATACCAGCATCTGGTAATGTGAAAGTGAGTGCCTTGGATGTCACACATTCAAAATCTAATAATATGAAACCAGGCATAAGCTCTACAGAGAACTCCTCTACAATGGCCAGACAGTCCCTCACATGCTGTAATAGGGAACCTGGGACCTACATTTCAGTGTAAATTAAAGTAAAGGACAATTCATGCAAAGGGAATGTCACATGTGGTTAGTATGAAGAGAAAAGGACTCCACCTGGATTTATCACCAAATCCCGGGCAATTGTGTACACTCTACAGTCACTTGTACAGAACATGTCCAGCTAACATATGTGTGCCCAACAACCATATGTGACTATGTCAGAGCATAACCAGAATGACAATGGAGTTTTTCTCATACTCCAGCTCTGCATGCCACATCAACAAGATATTTATCGGGGAGGTATCCTCCATGCCAATATTCCAAAAGTAGTGATGATGGTTAACACATTTATGCTGCATGGTTCTTGTATCTCTTCCATTTAATTCACTATAGGTCTTTCTTACTAGGCGTATTCTGTATAGCTGAAAAAAATGCTGCACTATTCGTGCTAGAATCCTCTTTAATAACCAAGACTGGTTGCTGCCACATCAGGTACACAGAGATGGGGGGGGGTTGAATTGAGGAGTTCTTCTTTGCAAGCAACAGTGACAGTGATAGCCCTTCTCCACCTGAATGGCATATTTTACCATATAGCTTCAATTATAATTTCAACTTGATGCTGGTGATGGAAAACGTCTAATAGCATAGAGAGGAGATAGCAGGCAAGTAATTACTCATAAAATACTGTATAACCACTCTACCTGTCCTTCTGTCTCCTCAGTACTTCATCACCATCTTCCAAATCACCCCCTGCACACTCAAGACAAAACCTGCTTCAAATGTATAAACCAAAAAAATATGGGGCAAACTTTATACTCACACCACATATCCAAACTATGGAACACTATCCAAATTCAGTCAGAACTATATATAGCCTTCATTTGTTTAAGTTCTCTCTCAGAGAATTTCTCACTGTCATGGCTATGCCCATGCACCTCATCTGAATGATCTGCATTAACAAATACTTTACATTCCTACTAACCTAATCTCTCATCACACTATCTACCTATACCTTTCAACACCTGCCCTCTCAACACTCTTAGGGTGGCCTTGTGTTTTATTTCCTAGCATAATAGACTACACTTCTAACACTTTTGTATATACTGACTGTCATATTTAATACTTATTTTATTTATTTTTACATCACTGGTGTCTCCTCATGCTTTATTGGATCCTATGTATTCCCCTATCAAATTACATGTCTAAATGATTTTTTAATTACATTTGTGCTAGTGGTTTATTTGATGTTATATAACTCTTTGGAGCTTTTCTCCCCAGGCCTCTACCAAAAGTGGATATTTAGTACCCAGTCATACTTTCTCAGTAAACAAAAGTCAATCAACAATCAATAAATAAATAAATATTGCCATAGTTGTCTCACTTGTGGATGCCAGCACATCACTTCTCCAAACAGAAGCAGGTGAAGTGAACTAACTTGCCATAACAGCATTCCAGATGATGAATGCTGACATGATTGAGTCTTCCTTACAAATGTGTTTGCAGTGACCAATTGATACTTATGTAGTGAAATTCAAAAACAACAAAGATCCTGGGGGTATTCAGAAGGCCCTTAAGAAAAACTGACGACTACCTTAAAGTATCTAAATCTCATACACAAGCACAACAAAAAAGAGAAATTTAAAACAACCAATGACTATTGGGGAAAAATGATGGAGGGGCATTGAACTAGTAGGATAATGGAGACACATGGTATAAATATATGACAGGGTGATATCTACCATTTAATGAAAACCATTTTATCAAATATAATCTCCCTACACCCAGCTTCCCAAATATAACAATCCTTTTTTTTATTTTAGTGTAGTGTAAAACTGTAATATATGCAAGTTTTTTTTCACCCTTGTAAGACATTTCTTTTCCTCCAACCATGCAGTTAGAATATTTAAGTAAGGGACTGTATAGTGGGGTAAGTAGGGCTTGCTAAAAATGCTTTTTAGGCATCATGACAAGCAAGTTCATAAGATGCAATTTTTATCAAAACTTGTCAAGTTTATGGTCATCCAGCTCCTATGAAAGTCTACATCTCAGCATAGAAGAAACAAGAAAAAAAACAGTTTGTTTTGCAAGTTACATAGATACAAAAAAAAAAAAAGTCACACAAGCATGGTGAATCACAATGACCCAAACCAACAATACTTCACTGCAGTGATATTGCAGGATACTACTGTCCTTCTATTTGCTCCGTACATCATCACCATCTGGGTCTGATTCCAAGAGACTTCCTCTCAGTGAAAGTGACCACTTACACTTAAAGCAGGTGTTTTGGAATCTGGCTTCCTGTGCATGCCTCTTTATAGATAGGTCTTACCCACAAGTTACTTACACTGAAGGAAACCCTTTTGGAATGTGGTCATAAAACTCTTTATTCAGTTGATTTAAGTGCCCCCCCCCCCCAAAAAAAAAAAAAAATCTCAGGGCTTCATTAGAATCTACCAAAAGGTAAACTCAAATTTCAGATCTTGGAAGTGTCACGGCTCCTTCAGAAAGGATGCTCATGCAAAAACTGAAATCCAGGTCTCACTACAAACGGCAACTGTCTGCAACTTCCTGCATGAACAAGGGGTTTTGAATATTCCTACAACATGACTGTAGTGGATTACAGTTACATAGACCATTTAAAAAAGCATGTATACATGAAGGGCTGCAGTAGGTCTATTCACTCTGACCAGTTAAATGTTTAAGTTGAATATAATGAGTTCAGCAGTAAGAACAGCAAATCATAACATGCATTCAAGAGGTGGAAAGTATTGATGTTTAAAAGAATACATTTGGTCTTGTCCAGGCAAATCTAGAAACTAATAACATCAGTGTGTGAATCAACAAATATGATCAGATCTTGGATATTATCAAGGGTTTGCATCAGATTTCAAAATTTTACATAAGAAATATGCCAAAAATATGGGAAACAGCAGTATAGCCACAGGAATACACATCAAGAAGTAAGTGACCTTTAGATATGGAGGCAAAAAACAAAAAGCTTGTATACAAAACCTGCATGGTCACCCAGTACATACTGGCAATATGAGGTTTAGATGCATTAAGTATAACGGGAGCACCAAACTCATGAAACATGCTGGGAAATAAAAACAAAAAAAAATTATGTCATACAAGAACTGAACCTATCTTCCATAGATTATGTGCACCTTATACTTTCCATCAAACATATAATACAACCACTGCCTCACAATTTTTATGTATTTTCCTGGCAAACTTTTTAAGTGTGTAAATAAAATAAGCATAATCATGGAGGATATGACTGCTACTGGTTTGTGTGGTATCTCATATGTCGCTAGAGCGGCTATTGATGTACACATTCTTTTTTTGCTTTCACAGTGCAATCTTTTTCACTATTCCAGCCTTTTTGCAAACCAACTGACTAGCAATATTAAGATACTTTACTTTTACAAAACACTAAATCATGTCACAGATTTATTTTTATACTCATAAGTCAGTAGTTTTGACCCAGTGGCTTTCCTTAGTATCGAGAGTATGTTAACCTCCACACTGCTTTATGTGCCTTTCAGCCCCAATGTTTAAAAAACAACTTGCAGACATAGCATTGCACCCTGTATCTGTGTCCATTTTAAATCCAGTGTTCTCCTTACTAATTTTTAGCATTTCTTGCTAACAGTCTGACTTGTATTACTCTCATTTCTGATACATTTCCAGATTATATAGTATCCATCAACATCTTTAACAGTGATAACAAACAGCTCAGTTTCATGTTTTGGTTTGACACCAGGCCTGTCTGTCAAAAACAGTTTCTTTTAATTCTTGAAAATTCATATTCATTGTTTTACTAATGTTGTCTGTCTATCTTAGCATGTGCTTTCCACTTGTCAACAGTCAATCTTTCCCAGCATCAGCTTTTTCACCAGTGAACCCTTTCTTTGCATTAGATGGTTAAAGTGTGTGACCATTAGTTTTACTATCAGGTTTTCTAGTAAACTTTCTGGGTTTATTTCCTTAAGTAAAAACTGATTTGCTCTTACAGTCCACAGAATTCTCAAAAGTTATTTCCAGAACCACAGTTCAAAAGCATGAATTCCCCTGTGCATAGCCTTACAGTCCAACTTTCACAGTCATAAGTTACTACTGGAAAAACATAGCATTGACTAAATGGACCTTTCCTGATAATGTGATGTCTTTGCTCTTTAAAATTATGTCCATGTTTTCCATAGCTTTCTTTCCACAAACAAGGTGCTCTTTAATTTCATGGCTGAAATCACCATTTTCAGAGATCTTTGAGCCCATGAATATGAAATCAGCCACTGTCACCACTTCTTCCCAATCTATTTTCACAGAACTGATATGACTAAATAAAAAAAATAAATAAAATTATGCTGAGCAACAAGCCAGACTTTGCACTCTGTCTTTCGTCCTCAGTGACAGGCTCTTCAACTCTTAAATTTCAGCAGAGTTTTATCATATGCATACCTAAGCTTTTTAGTATTTCTGCCAGACCTTTTGATTTCAGTATCTGATTCATCTAATGCAGCATTTCATGTGCTAAATTCAGCATATAAATTGAATAAATAGGGTGACAATATACAGCATTGTCCTGTTCCTTTTCCAATCCTGGACCAAAAAGTTATTCCATAATGAGTTCTAATTGTTGTCTTCTGTCCTGCATACAGATTACTCAGGAGGCAAATAATGTGACCTGGTATCATTATTTCTCTAAGAACTTGCCGCAGTTTGTTATGTCACATGGTTTAGAAGACCCAATAAGCGGAGGAAAAAAATCTTCTGGAATTCCCTCGCTTTGTCCACTATCCAACAGATGTTCACAATTTGATCTCCTGTGCCCCCTGTCACTTCTAAAACCAGCTCTCAAATCTGACAACTCTATGTCCATATACTGCCCTCCTGCTTGCAATATATTGAGCATTATATTGCTATCATGTTTTAATAAGTGCAATTGTTTGATAATTTGAACATTCTTAAGCATTCTCATCTTTGGGGGATTAGAATATAAACTGACCTTTTCGGATTCAATGACCACTCTCCAATTTTCCAAATTTGTTGACAAATTCCATACAGCACTGTAACAACATCATTGTGATAGGATTTTAAACAATTCAGCTGAAATGCCATCATTTTTTACCACCTTGTTATTATCAAGGCTTTCTAAGGTCCATTTAACTTCACTCTCAAGGATTTTTGTCTCTAGATCAGCTAACACACAATTGTATATCAGTAATGTTGGGGTGTCCTTCTTGTATAGTTCTTCTGTATATTCCTACCATTTTTCTTAATATCGTCTACATCTGTTAGGTCCCTCCCATCTTGTCTTTCATCATGCCCATTTATACCTAGAAGTTTCCTTTGAAATAAGTATATTATATAATTATTACACACACATCACAGGCATCATTATCTCTTCATTGTATTCTCTTAAACAGTTGTATTCAGTTTGGCATATATTTTACATCTCCATTGAATTTGCTCTAATTCTTTCCTCAACCACATCTAAAGCCACCACAGACAGCCATTTTGTCATCTTAATCTTCTTTCTGTTTGGAATATTTTTTGTTGTTTCCTCTGCCCATAGTTTTTGGGCACTCTATCCATCAGGTCTAATCCCATAAATCTATTATTTACCACCAATTTATAATAATTTTAAATACTGTTAAACTTGTACCTCAGTGGTATGGATATCTTGCTTTCTTTAATTTAAATCTAAACTTTGTGATAAGAAGCTGATGGTCTGAGCCACAGTCAGCTCCAGTTCCTGTTTTTGCTGACTACATGGAAGTCTTCTATGTTGTACTGTAAAATATATAATTAATAAGATTTTGGTATGGACCATCTGGAGCTATTCATGTGCAAAGTAGTCTCTTAGGCTGTTGAGTGTTTAATATGACTAGTGAATTTATCTTGGCAGAATTCTGCCAGTCTATATTCCACTTCATTTTGTAATCAAAGACCAAACCTTCCAGTTATTCCAGTTATAATTTTATTACCAACTTTCAAATTCCAGTTATTTATAATGAAGTATATGGTGTGTGTGTGTGTGTGTGTGTGTGTGTGTGTGTGTGTGTGTGTGTGTGTGTGTGTGTGTGTGTGTGTGTGTGTGTTCTAGACATATGTGTTTTTTTCTGGTGTTATTCCCAAAAGATCCTGCAGATCTTCATAAAACAAATCAACATCCTCCTCTTCAGTATCAGTAGATGGAGCATAAACCTGTACCAATGTAATGCTGGTTGCCTTATAGCCTGATTAAGAGAATTCTATAATTTTTTGAATCATAACCAAGCACTAATTGACACACCATTTTATTAACTATGATAGCTATTCTTTTTCTTCTGCATGAATATTATCATTAGTAGAAAAAAGTAATGATAATCTGATGTAAAATGGCCCATTCCAGTCCATTTTAGTTCACAGACTCCCAAGATGCCATTGTTTGTTCTTGTCACCTCGGCAATAACCATATCCAGTTTACCTTGGTTTATAGTTCTTACATTTTAGGTTCCACTAGTATATAATTCTTTGCAGCACTGGGCTTTTTTCATCCCTGAGCACCATACTAGATGGTCTCCCTTTTCACTTTAATCCTTTTGAATCAATAGGTCTACAGCGGCTTGTATATTTGCCCACTGTTCTTCCCCAGTAGTCTGCTGGATACTTTCAGCCCAGATGGTCTAATCTTTTGGTGTAATTTCAACATGCCTTCAATTGATTTTATTCGTGGATTTTTCCTGGAAATAAATACTTGAGTAGCTTGCCATTACCTTATCCACATATCACCCATAATAAGGAACCAATCACATTTCTTGATCAAAAGCTTCTGGCCATCTGATAAGTTGCCCTTCAGTAAGAGAATTCCTGGTGATTGCAGTCTGGTCATTTTCCACTATCAGTTATACTTCAGTACTCTAAACACATATTCTTCTAAAACCAATAATTCCTCACTTCTGCAGTTTTATTTCTTCACATCTGAAGTATTTTTCTCTGCTCTTTACAACATGAAATCTACTGCATTTTCTAAATTGCTCAGCAACTATCCGACACTTCGCATAAGCTTTTAGATTCAATGAGGCATCTATTTAGACTGCCTTGTGGAAGGAATGTGCACTACATAAAATAAGCATCAGTCTAGCTTGGCATCATCGTATTTAAAGCAATATACCCGATATACTGCAAGCCTGTACAACAGTAAATGTTTTCACTATTTAAAATGCCTGCATACTGACAATCAAAGGGAAAGAAACAAAGAGTTATTATTGGGGTGTGAGACAGAACATAGCATATGCCAAATTACTTAAAAAAATGCATACTGTGTCAAATTGCCAATTAAATTGTTAGTCTGCAGATCTGAACAATGACTGCAAAGGAAAAGTGATACATTCCACAGGATATTCACTACCTGGCTCACATGGAATTTCTGTCCACTGATAAGCAAGCAATAATGCCTGACAGGGTGTGTGTTAATTACACATTAACACACACCTTGTCAGACATTATTGCACTTAGAGAATGGGCTATCAGTAAAATTGTTGTGTTTTACTTACTTATATATATATTTTTTATGACTACATATTTTTAGTATATTTTTTTATGTAAAATAGTTCCTCTGCCCAATGTTTCAAACTTGCTGTAGTATATGTTAATGGTGTTAGAAGAAGCATTTTACAGCCAAAATATAATATTTAAAAAGTAACCAGGTTATTTATTTTATTTTGTGGTCCCTTACTCCTAAATTATTTGATTGGCAGTCACTGAAGATTGAATTTACTAAATAATGACATACGTTTGAGCTTCAGACTTTTTTTTCCTTCAGAAAATTCATTCGAACTTAAATTCTTTACTTTAGCAGCTTTGTAATTTTATAAGAGCAATAACTAAGTTTCTATTTTAGAGCCTTTGTTCCCCCTTTATTTTAGGCTTTATTCAGATTTCTTCAGCTGAAAGGTGCAGAGGTTTGTAAACCTCTTTAGTGTTACTGCTGCCAGTAATCATCGCACGCACTTACACACACACACACACACACACACACACACACACACACACACACACACATATACATACAAACACAAACTCTACTTCAAAAATTGCATGCTACCAAAAACTAGGTCTATATCAACATATTGAATGCTGAAAACACCAAATTCAATTTCATCAAACTGAAATGTTCGAAATCTCAAAAGAGCAAACTGATGGAACATCGATTTCTTTCCCAGGGAAAGAAATCGGTGTTCCTTGCAAAAAAAGATGTTAAATACTTTAAACACTGACAGAAGTGGGGGGCTTCACTCCCGACACCCTCCAACGTGGGGGGCTGTGCCCTCCACACACCCCTACTTAAATATACCAACTCCGAGACCGCACCACAGTGGAGCAAATAGCAAACTCCAATGATGGCCCACCGATTTCTTTCCCTGGGAAATTTCAAACATTTCAGTTCGATGAAATTAAATTTGGTGTTTTCAACATTCGAAATGCTGATAGGAACCCCAAAAACCCTGTTATTTTAGCAACAATCACTCCCACCCTCATAAAACTAACCCAAGATGCCTTCTCATCCACTGAACAATGGATGCTGGATAACCACCTGGCACTTAATGCATCAAAAACCAAACTCATGATATTCACCCCTTCCAAAACTACAACTATCAACATTAATTCATTCTCCATAACCAGTCAGAATAACACTTCTCTTGAGGTAGTATCCAATGCAAAACTCTTAGGGGTACTCATCGACAACCAGCTCAAATTTGATACACGTATACATATAAATATAAAAAAACCACACCAGAAACTTGATATGTTCTACCGTCACATTCAGTACCTTACTCCATCTACAGGATTCCTTCTCACTATCACATATCTCATCCCTTCTTTCCTTTATGGTGCCCCACTTCTAACCAACCTACAATCTTCTATTAAAACAAAACTCTCTTCTTGCTACAACAAAATTGCCAAATTCACCACTGGACACAAATCCTCCACTCACCAATGCATTGCCCTCCATAATCTAAAATGGCTAGAGATGCCCAACTACCTTATCTATTCTCAATTAATCCTTGCTCATAAACTCATTTTCAGTCCCTCTCTCTGCCCCTCCCTGCCTCAACATTTAAAATGCACCAACCTAACAGACTCCTAAGAACCAATGCTCAGAATCTGATTGAACTTCACAAACCTGCTCGCCCTACAGGCAAACTTCTATTTTCTTTTTCCTAGGCACTCCTCTGTTACTCCCTTCCACCTCAAATTCACCTCGCCAGTAGCCCATCCACCTTTAAAACTCTGCTCCACTCACACATAACATCTCTCTAGGAATGCTCATGTTCCCACCCTGCATAACGTCCACAGCAATTACCTCACTCCCTTCCCCCTTCTCCCCCTCTCCTCTTATCATAACTAAATTCAAAAATATTTCACCCTCTGATTACATTTCCTCTAGGGCAACATACATATTGTAAATAACTTCCTAGTCTAATTGACTTGTAAGTACCTACTTATTACTGCTTTGACTTGTAAATACCTACTTATTACTGCTTAGACTTAATATCTATGTTAACAATGATAGTGACTTTATATTTGTAAACTTTACTAATTGTGATACAACTCTGTTTTTTTTTCTCTTCAAATTGTACTAACATACTCTTTTGCTTCATGTACTCATCTTGTATTGTAATAACCCGTTGCTTAACAAAATGTGTTGTTTAACAAAATGTATCTATCAAGCTTTTCTCCCCAGGACTCCATTGAAAACAGGCTACTTCGGCCCAATTGGACCATCCTGGCAAACAAATTTCAAATAAATAAATAAATAATAAATAAACTTCCGAAGCTTATAAGAGCAACATTTAAAAAATGTCCTTATTTTCAGTCCTCTGTTCCCCAATTATTTGTGGCTCTGTCCAGATTTCTTGTACTGCGAGGTATGGTTGAGGTACGCAAAGATCTTAAGTCACGCTGGCAAGTATCGCTTGATTGCTCTCTTTTCTCTCTCTCATGAACACACTCTTTCTCTTCTACTTTCATGCACACGTTCACTCATGCATGCAGATAGCAACATAAACACTCATTCAGACGATCATTTCTCTCTCTCTCACTTTCATACACGCATCTACTGTCTCGCTCTCTCTCATACGCACACACACACACGCACACACACACACATGCACGCACTCACACACTCACATGCTTCTTATTTTACACTCGCTAAACAGTAGAAGTATTGCTTAGCCCATGTAAAATAGTAGCTTAACTGATCTCTGTCGCATTCATACAAGCATACGCTTTCACACACTAACACATACACACACTGTTTTATTTTACTTTTATTTTATTTTACACTCGCTAAACAGCAAAAGCACTGCCTAGTGAGCATAAAATAATGGCGGTCATTGCATTTTCTCAGTCCAAGCTCCACAGAGGCTTAATATGCTGCCTTAAAGCAACGTACTCATTTTTCAGTGGGCAATACATGTACATTAATACCCTGCTGGAGAATGCTAGTTCTCCAATCAGGGTAATGACATACAGAAACCCCATTCTCTAAAGCATACTAATCACTCCAAAGCTACAGTTCATCGCTAGAGATGGTGTAAGGAAGTGGTTTGCTTATTTATGCGTACATACATTACTAGTGCAGTATAGCAAACTGCAGATGAAAATAAGATTTAGAAAATGTTTCACTCTTATAAAACTTTCTATTCCACTTTTCCCCTTGTATTATTAGTCGCCAAGTGATTTCTGTGATGGGACTTATTTCATACTCCTGGTAGATCACTGTTTTACATTATGTAGAAAGTGAGAATGCTTTTAATTAATAAAACTGTGACTAGACATGGTCAAACATTTTAAAAGACCCGAACTGTTTGTAACATAATTTGAAGCTATATTAGAGTGTTTGTCTTTTCATTTACTTTAAATGTAATATTTATTTACCTAATCGATATTCAGATCCTTCTGGGGACTTGCAGTGGTTTCCGTTCTCTGCTCCATTTTCTTTCTCTATTTCACTTATTCTGGCATGCTCTGATGACTGCATTTCCATATAAGAAGAGTTAATAAACTTCTAATGGTTTTGAAGAGAAGGGGGGACAGGCATTATTCTCACCCTGGGAAGGATTTTTGACTTAGAGTGCTAACAAACCAATCTGTCCTTTACCTAAAGCCAACAATATCGCATAGACTGCATCTAATTCTCTAGGATGGATGTCTGCCATTTTAGCCACTGTCAAGTGAGCACACTTGCAGATGATTTATATGGGATTGTGAAGTTATGCCATAAAAATCCAAGAATTCCATCTGAGGAATTCAGATCCTTTTTGTTCTACTTCCTCAATTGCACATGCATATTCTAATTTCAAAATGGGAGGTAACTAACTGGCAGCATATATCGTACAACAGACTGCTCTGTGAGATATTAGAAAAACTGTGTTAGATTTCTTGCCCCCACTGTTTTTTCACCAAGTTTTCACGTGTTCATTCCTCAGAAGAACAGGTGGCCTCAAAATTAGAATAGCAAGGGGGTTAATGAGACAAAATAACCACATGGGGTAAAGGTGGTGAAGCCCTATGCAGAAACACTTACTTCTATGCTGGGGGCATACTCACAGGTCTTTGGAGGAATAACTAGTCTCTGCATGGGAAGGAGAAAACAATGCGATAAAAAGACTGGCCGTGATCAATGAGCAAGGGAAGAACCAAGAAGAAATTAAATAAAATAGCAACGATGCATTTTTAAAGGAATCATATATGAGTTTAAGAAGTACTTGGGAGGTAAATATATGTGAATTCTTTATTCACTAACCAATAAAACTCATCCTTATACTGAGTGTTTATGTACATGCTCAGAATTATTCTGGTTCAGTCTCCTTTCCTGGATAGGGCAGGGGCCCACCTCTGATAAAATTTCACTTCCCACTCCCAGCCAACCTTCTGGTGCATGTGCTGCTAGCCAATAAGTGGTCACCAGCAAGAGTAAACAACTATGCACCACCAACAGACAGGAGAAAGGTTCTACTTAAACTTTAGTGCAAACATTAACAGACTTGATAACCTCAGAGATGAGCCACCTAAAAGTATAAGTTACAAAAGGTGAATGAAGATTTTAACACTTCAGGAAATGCTGCTTAACCTGAGATGGTCTGTCAGTTAAACACAGTCTCACTGTAGGTCCAACAAACTGTGCTGATCTATTCTAAATTTGTTGAAATAATTGTTTTCACCTGTACAAAATCAGATACTAATTGTGTTTATTCTTAAAACAGGATATGCAAGGAAGGTTTTTTATCATTTAAAGGAAGACCTGCATAGCCGATTTACCAGAATCTTAGTGTGAAATAAAACAAGGACAAAAATAGTCAAAAATGACTCGCTTCTCATGGAATTTTACTTCTGCTCCTGAGCAGCAGATGAAAAAGTACAACTGTCTGACTGAAGGAGCTATGGCAAGTATTCCCACCGATATTCTAAAAAACGGTGCACAAAGAAGACTGATGCATGTGCACAGTTTCCTGATTACCAGCACTATGGTCACCTTCTCTCAATGAAATCTAAGAATATGAACTATGAGTTGATGGTATGATGCTTTATATTTAATTCTACTGCAGTGCACTTAGTTCCAAGAGCATGCTGTCCAACTAGTTATTAGTTTCTTTCATTCCTAAAATGTCTTTAATTTGGACAGTCTGTGCTGTTATGGGATAAAGAAAGGTAAGAAGTGTGTTTTTTTCTGTATTATTTTTGCTCCCATATCTGCTGACCATCAAGCCTCTGTTCAAACAGATATTTTGCTGTCCAATGGAGAGACCATCATCCAGGCAGCCAAGAGGGTACTTTGCAGGGGTATCAGTGAAAGTGCAATGACAACAATTTTATGGTCTAAATCTTCCCCTGTAGGTGACATCAAGCACTTACATCACCTAAAGGACTGCTGCTTGGAGTACCACACCCATGTCTTCTTTGTACCTGTTCCCTACTTCATAGCAAGCCTTTGCTCTGTTGTTACAGCAGCACCATGAGCTGCGTGGATTTCACCATCACCACCACCATGCTTCCATTCCAAGATGGGCAGACCCATCCTTCATGCCTGAGCCACTTTTCAAACTTG
Organism: Protopterus annectens; assembly: GCF_019279795.1. Taxonomy (NCBI): domain Eukaryota; kingdom Metazoa; phylum Chordata; order Ceratodontiformes; family Protopteridae; genus Protopterus; species Protopterus annectens. The sequence goes on from NC_056737.1 coordinate 217,528,715, forward strand.
GATTGTCTGGGCTATAATGAAGGCTTTATCCCTCTGTGCCACTGGGGTAAACTGATTTGCTTGTTTGTTGATAAAATGCTGGTGGTCTCTGGATTCAGTCCAGTCAACTGACTTGCAGTATATAATATATAAAACAAAGAACATTTATGGTTTAGGAATGATGCACAAGATATTATAATTTTATTTCCCTTTACATACTGGTAAAACTTAGCACTCAAATACTGAATTCCAGTGTTTGAAAAGACTAACTTCAAGGAAGGGCATTTTGCCTTTAAATCATCCATGGTACAACAAAGGCACCATTGTGCTGTCTTTCATTGCATCACAATCATTTGTATGCCTTTCTTTCCCTGCAGCCAGTGTTAAGCGCTACATGTTCAGAGAAAGACATTATTAAAGTGTGATAGCTTAGGAAGAAGGTACTGGCATAATAATTTGCTAAATTTATTTAGGAAGATGTCATATCATCTTCTATATATGGCTGTGGAAGCCACCTTGCCTATCCACCTCAATTCATGCAGCTTTCAGTGAATGAAGGATTTGATGAGGATGATAAGTGAAACCAGTGAAATCAGTGAAGGAATGTTTCACCATAAGTCGGCAGATGAGCCACTGGAATTAGGAGGACTCACATCAGAGATTCTTTAGAAACAATAAGATTAGTCCATTTTTTTCTCATATCCTAACAATCAAGATCATCCAATGTTATCTACAATGCAGGCAATTTTAAATTTGTAGAAAAATCATGCTCCTTCCTGTTACACTGCATTATTTAAATGACACACTACTGTATTACATGTATTAAACAGACACACTACATGTTTTAACTCTGACTCCAAACTTCTTATATATATACACATATAAATAAAAAAATAGACATTATTTTAATCCACGAAAATTTAACAACTATTTTTAAAGCATATTTTTTTCTGGCAAGATCTTTTGCACTGTTTACTCTTATAGTTAACTATTTTACAAGCCATTATAGTGGTAATAAGAAGTAGTTTATTTAATTTGTGTGTTTCAGGTACCACACTCACCTTTGGTACAGAAGGCTGTGGGTTCTACTCTCATACCAGGTAGATAGATTGTTGACACTGCAATGCAGTATGGGGCAGTGCTGCACTCCTGAGTGTGTCATCCTTTAGATAAGATGTTAAATCGAGGTCCCATGTGCTTGCGTTGGTGGGAGCTCAGGTGGATGTAAAAGATCCCACAGCACTTACTGAAAAGAGGAGGGGAAGTTCCTAGATACCTTGGTCAAATTTCCCCTAGCAATATACATACCACCACTAGACTCCTCTGAAAATAGGCTACTAGTCCAGTGGGGCTAACCCATTCAACAAAAGGATAAATAAATAAAAAATTAAAATGTAAAATTTGTAAAGATGTTATTTCTTTTACAACAAAGATGACAAAGTCCACTAATATGCAGAACAAAAGTTAGATTTAGTGAAGAAAATCATCATTTAAAAATGAAAATTTACGAAGCAAGTTGAGAGTGCCAATCATTAATATCAACAGAATGGAGACCTGTGTTACCAGTTAAATCTGTTTGTCCGAATGCATGTGCAATACAGTGATGATCTTCAAGCTGTGCTGCTGTCCAGTCAAATATAACCCAGGCTGAAAGGAGGCTGTCGACAATTGCACTTTCTGATTGGCTGATATGGGGGAAAGGATGGTTGTTGTAGCCAATTACTTTGGTCATCATTCCATTTCAGCACCACAACTGCATTCAATTATACTTCCTTCTTACTTTCTACACTGCCCTACTGGTTATGAGTTTATATCCTTCACTCGTAATTAATAAACAAATCCCACATGGAGCTCCACTCTGCAGTCCCTGCTGACAACAATTTTCCTACCACAACCACAAAATGATCTCTGCTTTGGGTTCTGTTCACCATGGCACTAACAGACCAAGACAAAACGAGTACTGGGCTAAAGAAAGATGCTACTACTCTTCTCAGGAATCACTGGAAAAGTTGCTAATATTAATTATAATGAAAAAATGCACAGTGCAGCTGTTTAGTAAAACAACATCTCCCAGAAGCATGCACTCCCATTAAGGTGTGCACATTTCAGTCTTCCAGGTAATGTGATCACACTTCTGAAAGGATGTCACTGCTTTATAGTGTTAAGGAACTGAACAGAAAGCAATGCCAAAAAGTAAATACTCATGGTTTTGTTAAATGTAATTACTATAGACCTGGCAAATGTTAGTGGGGTTTTGCATGTAGCATAGAAAAAAAAAGGTTTGACAGGTAATTGGATCTATGCAGACCAACTTGTTTGCCTATTCCCCTCACCTTCTGAATAAGCTGCAAAATCTTACTTAACCAACACTTTTTTTTCCTTCAACCCAGTTTAGGAATATAACGGAACCATATTCTTCTGAATTCCGTCACAGGATTTGATAATAAATACTCTTAAGAAAGATTGTTCCAATTGCCCACCACCCTTTCTAGAACAAAGTTCTTCTTTGTTTCTCTCTCAAACTTCCAGCTTTACATTTTCAGATTATACTCTGTTTCACGTCTTTTTGTAAGGTGGAGTGAACTTTATGGATTCCTTTGATATACTTAAATGTTTCTTTCATAACACTGCTTCCTTTCTTCAAGGCTGCACACACATGGTCTTTTCTCTTACTGTTTAAGAAAGATGTGACTTATTTTATCATTAAGGCTAACCTGACAGCCATTTCAGCTTTTCATGAAGACATCAAAAGAAGATCAATACATCTCTGTATGCCTACCTCACTGATGTACACTGTAATTCTTAGATCACAGCATATAATTATAATTGTCAGCTGTGCGAAGGAACATTTCTTTTTTTTCAAACTTCTGACTACAGTTCCTTCAAACCATATAGTCAGTCAGACAAAGTACTTGGTTATTTAATATACCCAGCTCTCCAATCCAGGGAGAGCACTGAAGTGAATGCAAGTATGCAAAGTTTAAGTGTCTCCAGCCTGCACTGTGAGGCTACACAGTGTCTTGTTGTTCGTTTAAGTTGTGGGAAGTACATTAAACAGCCATTACACGTATTAGCATGGGTAATCCATTTGTGCATTATATTGTGCACTTTATTCTCTATTTTCAATTCTTTATTTCTAGTTTATGTCCATCATTTGTAACCACTGTTCTACAAGACAGTTTTGCATTTAAGATCTTCTGTCTGGACTTATTCTTGGTTCATATGATGCTTGATTAATGGCTTAAATCTTCCTGCTGTGGTAATATTAGACTTCTGGAAAAGCGCCTCACCATTAGAGATTATTGCCAAAGTTTTATGACTCCTTGGGTGCATCATCAGCTATATCAGACAGTACAGTTTAACAACTTTATGCACAGGTTGCTTAATGCAATTTAAACTGCCCACAGCTGCGAACACAGTACCTAACTGCTCTTTGAATTACTTTGACCCACTATGCTGCTTAATTATATTCCCATTATAGCAGGAGAGGCACATTTCACAAGCAATCTTCTGTCCTCATGACACCCACAAATACCTTTACATCAAATAAGGACAGCATCTAAATTGTAACTATAACCAGGGAGTCACAGGACACCATTAGCTTTAGCCATCTAGCACAGTGTACATGCGTATGTACCTTCTCAGTGTAGCCACAAGTGGGAAGGCAACATGATGCTTCAATGTACCACCTAATGTTACCCTACACAGCTTAATTAAGAACAGCCATGACATTTCCTACATTCAGAACAGAACCTGCAGAGATCAGAATAAGAGAAACTCCAGTAGCAGACCAGCTAGGTAAGTTGAAGCATTTAAAAGCTCCATTAAACTCTCCATTTGCTAGCTCCATTAATGATCTTAAATAAGCATCTCTGCTGCTTAAGTAGATTCAGCAATGGCATGCACCAAGTAGTCACTGTAGTTATTAATTTTATGCTGCAAAATGTGCCAGGAATAAGATTTTATAATAGGCTGTAATTTCTGACAAGCCAGATATCATACTGCCATTTGTGGTAGCTTGCTATCTTTATAGGAAGCAATTCAGTTTGCTGACATTAATTTTATTGGATGTCATTCTACTGGATGGATTTAACAGAGATCTGATTTGTATCATGCAGGTATTGTGAGAAGAATCGGGAGAGAGATTTGGGTTATAATGCAAATCACTTTTTTTTAAGTGTTTTACCTTCTCAGCAGATGCACAACCATGTAGTTGTATGAAAGCAAAATCTCTGAGAGAGAAGATCTCCTAACATGCTGCAGGGTTTGGAGCAATGATGGATAGCTTATTGTTATTTAGTTATTTTCTTAGATGGGTATTCTTATTTTAAAAGTACAGACTTTTGTTTTAGCACAAGTCATGTCTTGTGTAATCTACTGACTTATTACAGTTTCAGTTACTCTTGTTTTCAGCTCTTTGTTTTTCAAAAGTTTATTTCTGAACATCTGAGGTTTGATTGCTTAGAATGGAACCATATTTACATACGCATACTGCAACAAGTGCTGTGTTCAAGTCAGCAATAGCCTGTGGACAGGTACTAAATGCTTTTTGTGTTGATAGTAAATGGACTCACAGCCAAACTTCCCCGAATATGAAGCACCTACCATTCACCATCTAACTGTTGCTGTTAGTTTTCAGCATTGCCTTTCAAGGATGCAAGTAACTCTGGTGGAGATGTTAACATAAAAACGTTTTGCCATTCAGTTGTTCTGGTGGGATAGAGAAGCACAGAGAATGTTGTTAAAAGGACAGCAAAGCTGGACTTCTGTGAAACAGGTTTTGTTCCCAATTACATCAGTGGTGACCCATTTTTGATTCAGAACCCCAGAACAACAGGGATGAAAGGCAGGGAACAGAGGAAGGAGCTGATGGTCATGTCTGTAACAGCGGGGTCAGGTTGGTGGAATACCCTGCAGCAGCATCGTCTCTTGGTAAAAAGTGGATGGCTATGCAGTGCTGTGAGCAAATGCTAACTTGCTTGCTCATGGTGAATGTGCATAGAAACATACAGTGCAAAAGCCTTGGCTTTTTGCACTGCAATGACAGAGTCAGCAAGAACTGTAAGGGCTGCGATGTACAATCCACTGACTTCCCCAAGGAAGTATAGATACGCATGGCTTAGTAGGGTGATGGACCCAATGAACAAAGCAAGTTGGGACTCCAAATGACGGACAGTAGAGGAAGCTGTGTGATGTAACAGGGGCTTGCAGTAAAGGACTGCAAGACTAGGATGAAAGAGGGAACCAAGTGGAATATCTGTGTAAAAAATAAATAAACAGCAGAAGAGTGGTTAGATGAGGAACAGATGGTGTTGGGCCCATGCATTTTAACTGGAAGGATTATGGTGCATACACTGCTATTCAATGTAAGGGTAAATAGTCAAGGGGCCAGGTACTGTTGTCTTTGCAGTGATAACAATTTGGTAAGGAAAGCCCTGCAGGTAGTGCAAGGGAGATACAAGGCAGCTACAGAGGTGACCAGAGGAAAGTCCTACAGGTAGTGCAAGGGAGATACAAGGCAACTACAGAGATGACCAGAAAAGGCAACCTGCTCAATGAACATCTACTAACAGATGACCAAGGAAAGGCTACGAAAATGTGTTCTGGACCCTTTAGTGTACAGTTAATGGAAAAGTGTGAAGGACACAGATTTGAGCATATCTTAAACTAGGTCCTTTCAAATTAAGAACAGATCAGTTTAAAACAAATGGTTTCTAGCCATCAAAGTAAGCAAACAATAATCCATGGTGAAGATTTAGCACATGCACACATAAACTCCCCTCTGCAAACATCACTGAAAAAGCTTCGAGTCATCCTTTATTAAACACTGGAGAAAGATTAATACTCATCAGAATGACAAAGTCAAAAAGGAACAAAATGCAAGGTTCCCTTCCACAACAATGGAAAAGTGATGCACAAATAAAGGGCAGGTTAAACTACGATGGGGAGTGGGGTAAGGCAAAATCCCCATCTTTCTATAAGCAAGAGTATTTTCTCTTTCAAGACAGAATCAGCAAAATAAAGATAACTGTGAGAACTTCCCCATTCCTAATAATATGACCTAGGGCCGCTCCTGAGCACATGTAAACTAGCCAAGAACAACAAACCAAGCCAAGGTTATATTTATATCTGCAGTCTTAGAGTAGTCCGGTCTCTCACCAAATACTCACCACTGAAACTTTATACGGAGCAGAGTGGGTTTGCTGGTATATGTACTTGAATCTAGAGGGACTCCAGGAACAAGGCAGAAAGTGAAACTGGGGCATATTTTTATTGCCCAGTTCCAGTGGGGTAGACTAACAATAAGGCAAGACAGGATGTATATTATCTCATCACTCAAGATGCTCAAAATGTAGTCCTCCAGGAACAATGTTATCAAAGAATAAAAATGCAATACTGGAGTGCCTCACTTCTCTTTTAAAATAGCTCATTTTCAGTAAAAAAGGGCTGGTGTTTTCACTGCTTGCTCTAAACCCAGTGATGTTATAGTGCATTATTATCAAGGTCCCTTTGCTCTCTGAAGTTTGATTATTAGGTCAAGAAAAATGGCCATCAACTCATCTCCACAACTTGGACCACTCCACTCCTCACCAGTTCTAACTCCCACCCTATTTAAAACTGTACCATAAATCAGTCACATTTACCATAAGACTAAAGCCAGACACATCTTCAAATACCTAATTATTCAAGGATTATACAAAGGCTAATCTACTAAAACTGAATGATGACCTGGATAAATTCAACATCTTCCTCCAATCTAATGGCTTCATTGTATAATTCCTTACCACAAAATTTTATGCAAACATGAACAGCTACATAGAAACATTTGTCCCCTTCAAAATAAATACAATGCTAAATTTAAAAATAAACCCAGTGGTGGAATCCAACTATGAACAGGCTCTACAGTACAAGGAAAAAAACTCATTGCATGCAATAATATAATTAATTCTCAAGATGTCAACAATTATCTCGCTAAAGTTAACAAGGAACTCCAGTCCCTAATCCAATCAGCCAAAGCTAGACAGAAGGTAAAATTACCACCCAGTCATAAGATAAAGCCTTCTTTATCTATGTTATAAATCTCAGAAACAGTGCCCAGCACTGCAGACCGCTAAGAGTAAAATATATCACATACTCAAGACCCTGAGGACATAGACAATCTGCTAGTAGATACATTTAGCTCTAATTTCACCCTCTTATCTTCCCTGGCATTCACAGATCACCTACCCACATCTATACGCCTCTTAAATATCCAAAAGAACAAGTCCTTAAAGCATATTCCAAGGCCAAGAGCACTGTTTCTATAGGGCCAGATAACCAGGTTGTCTAGTGGCCAGCCTGAAAAAGGATCTGTCAACCCCCCTATTGAGACTACTTACTATCACCCTTCAAAAAGACTTTGTGCTGGACCAATGAAAGACAGCAATACTCATCCCCCTGCACAAATGCAGAGTGTCAATGGACATAGGTTATTATAGACCCACAAGTCTTACAAGTCTCATCTGTAAGGCTACAGAGTGGACCATTATGGATTTAATAAATAAGGACATAGATAACCCCCAAATTCTTGTTCCAAGCCAGTCCAGTTTTGTCAAGGGAAGATCTTGCCTGCTTAACCCAGTTGACTTCTTCAAAAAGGCTACTGAACCAACAGATTAGGGAAAAAAATTAGTTAATACCACATATTTAGACCTTACACCACCTCATACTTAGGTTTTGTTAATACACTCTCCCAGCTAAATGTTACTACCTATGTAACTCACTGGATAGCAAACTGCCTCACAAGTAGAAGGCTCTGCCTCCTCCAAAAGACCTGCCACTAGTGATGAATCCCATGGTTCAGTCCTTGAACCACACCTCTTTGACATTCACTTCTCAGAGGTCAAACCTAATGTTAAGGGTTTATGGCTGACCAAGTTTGGAGAGGATTGTAAACTTCATGTCATTCATAAATTCTCCGGAGGACACCAAACAAATAGCTGGTGTCATAATCACAGTCAAACTAAATGTCAAAATATGTATAATAGTCTCCTACAGCAACTATGACTTCCCTGTAAACATCGCATTGTAAACACACCCTGAAAAAAAAATGATCCAGTAGTTAGGGACCAGGCAAACTACACTGACAGCAAACTGTCCTTCCATCATCATGTATCCACTATTTTAGGAAAGCCCTTTTTCATTGCACAGCTTATTATTATGGTATGGCATCTAGGTCCAGGGATATGATCATTCCACTGTAGAGCATTGGCCTAATAAGAGCTAAATATCTATGACCTTATGGACAGGAATAATATTTAAATACCCAGCTCTGTGTTATTTGTACTTACATTTTTAGGGCAAAAAATGTCATGGGAATGCAGCGGTAGGCTTCTAAAGATGGTCACAGATCAACAGCCTACTAAGTACCTATGAACCTGTGATATTGATGACATCTTTAGAATGTGGCCAGTCACACTGGATACACCATGAATTTTCAACAATTAACATGTGTTGGAGACAATATGATGGGGCTGTTGATATGCAGTGTGCTAGCACTCCTAAATCTATCATTAGATATCAGAAAGTATGGTTTTCCTTAGCAAAGCTTTGCACTATTCTTGAAAAATGGATAAGAAACTTTCAAAATTTCAAAGGTTATTAATTCATTGTGTTGGAGCTATGTCTTTTCCTGTCTGATTAGCTGCTAATTCAAAGTAAAGTGCCATACTGTAACCCTTTTTAAGTAGTTAGGGCTCAATGGTGTTTGTTGCATAGTATGTATGTATGGCATTTATCATTACTTATGTGAAACTACTGCAAACTACAATTATTCATGAAAATTTCAAATTCCGATGTACACAATCCTGCCAAACAGACAGGTACACACTAACTCAAGTCCAGATGAATGATGGTTTGCTGAAAGCTCTTCAGTACCTATACAGCTAAACAACAGATGTCAGCAAATACTTGTTAACCTGCACTGTCTATACATCACAGACTTAATATAGGAGTGTACAAAGTTCTACCACAAACCTTATATTATAAATTCTTAATGTCATGCCCTGCATAAGACATAAGTAATAGGTAATATTCTGTCAGCTGTGAGATCCAATAATGTCAGCTCCCTAACTTTAAAAAATCAATTACAATTCCATTATCTAAACTGAGAATTCTAAAATACATTGCTATATCATAAACGCATTTTTACAGGAAACTTTGTCCCACTGCACCCCATAGTGTGGGTATTTGCAGCCACTAGGTCACTGCTAATTCCAAGGTCACTGTATCAGGCAGAAGAGGAAACACTCTGATATACCACAGCTTTGTACTATTTATACATTCCACCAAATTTGCTAGCACAGTCTCACCATCATACAGACTGGAATTATAGCTCTCAGAATGTATTTATTTGAATTAGGCAGGGTAAAGGCTTGAACATAAAATGACCAATATCAGCCTCAGTCTAGGAAATAATTACAACATCCACCTAAGTGTAATTCAATGAAAAGGATTAGCTTACTTTTACTGCAAGGGAGCTGTAACATCAATGATCTGTAAACTGGACATCACTAACATGGTTTTGAATAAGAAAAGACACTAAAAAGCAATTACCCAGCCAGACCAACAAAACATACACTTGGAAATACTAATCTTTCAGGTTCTACTCCCATCACAGCCTTGTAGTATAAATGTAGCTTTTCTGAAAATCAAAATTGTGCTGATAAAATCTTAATAAAAATGTAAAGACCTGTTTATGTTTATCCAAAAGAAGAAAAACAAGATCTTATTCAATGTTCCTCCAAATGAATATTCTGCAGCCACATGCATGAACTTGGCAGAGGATTGCTCCAACAGTATTCATACCCATGTGCTCAAGAACAAAAAAAAAACATCTAAGGGACACACAACAAACAGTAAAGTACATATTCAGTTTCCCGCAGCTCATTCATCAGTAAGTAAATTATGTCTTTCTGTAACTGTGACACATTAAAAAAAAAGAGAACTGTGCAAGTCATTTTAACCTCAATACCTCTGGAATAATTAGAATTTTTTTTAACATGTTAACACGTCAATACCACATATGGAACTGGTTAGTGGCTCTTTTGGTCATTGCATTACAATATACACATGTGTGTGCTCTGTAGTTCTTAACCTACATCTCCAAAATTTGGAACATTTACTAATAGTTTACCCACAATGTTTGATTAAACTATATTACTTTATACTTAAAGTTTTGTTGATGACTTAATATGATTCAGTATCATTTACCATGGAAATCTGTTTAAAAAATTCTTAACACTGAATGAGAGACACTCCCTTTAAAGATCATGTCTAAAGGTACAAAATGACCCTTGTTTTTTTTTTGCATTAAAAAAACACGTGTTCGCATGCATCCTTATGTATGTGAACACTTTATACAAAAAGCAAAGGCTGTTTCACACCCTTTATAAATAAAATTATTAAAAAATTGCTTTCGAATCCAGAAAACTAAACATAGACAACCATGTTGTTGTGTCTTTCGGCTCTTCCCGGTTAGGGGTCGCCACAGCGGAACTCCAGTCCGCTAATGATTGGCAGTAGATTTTTACATGCTGGCTTGCCGGGCCTAACGCACAACCTTCAATGAAGGAATGCCCATTCATGCATGTCGCCACACAGAAGACGCTCTAACTGAGAATTGAACGGGCAGCGTCTAACTGTGAGGTGACAACGCTACCGCAGCACCACCACCATATACAGCATTAATATCAATGGCAGGTAGGAGGCAGTTACATCACTTTAGGTTGTCATACATCCATTAATATTAATGACGTAAACACAACTGTGAATGTTTAGACTTCCAAATTCAAAAGAAAACTTTTAGCAATGGGCCAGATTCAATAACACCTATACTAAGTGTACATTATCTGTATTCAGGAGCATCCCTACCACATTTTTTGTGCTCTCTAGTCACTCAGAAAGATTGCACAAAGTGTACACGTAGTCTACACTTTGTGGTAACCTTTATGAATTCCCACCAGTATTTAAAGCGGCAAGAAAATCAGTAGGAAAACTAAAATTAGGAGGAAGAAGGTGTGAGTTATGCTTGTGTTGTCTGTTCACTCAGAACAGTGTACACAGTGTAGGCATTAATGAATCTTGGGGTATATTTATTTTTAAATGCTGCAAAACAAACTTATTTTTACACAAAAACAAAAAGTTTGTTTCGCACATTTAAGCATGATCTTTAAGTGTGGAACAATAAGGAATGTGGACTTTAAGACTCAAAATGAAGAAACGCTCCTTATAATGGGGAACATTTGAGAGGCCTCCAGTGTGCATGCTTGTGTGCATTTGTGGTATACAAACATGCAACACAGACCACCAGTAGTTTTACTTAAAAGGAAAAAATATTGGTGCAGACTTGTACTTAAATACAAAGCAAATAAACAATCTGAAAATGTTTTCTATTAGTCCCCCCATAGGAAAAAAAATTATCTGTCATACCAAGTTTAACAAAGTCCACCAAAGATGCTTTCAACTACCATCCTTCTTTCTGGATTCCAAGTGGGAGATATCCAAACTTCTTTAGGTTATTCTAGATTGTCTTTTTTGCTGCAGCACATTACCCCAGAAATGCTGTTCCAGGTACAGTCCCCTGCATCGTGGCCAACTTCTGTAGCACAGCTATAGTCCTTCTCTAATACACCATAACAGCTCATAAACAATGATTCCTCTCTAGCCAACAGGAATGTGTAGCTGTCTTGAATGATATTTACAACAGTTGTTTACATTATTTTACTACAGTTTTGCAATATTTGGTCACACCATAGGGCCAAAATGCAAAAATCACCACACTGTTGGTGTATACACACACACACACACACACACACACACACACACACACACACACACACACACACACACACACACACACTGGAATGAAACTGCAAGAATATCATATAAATCGCAGATCTTATAAAACTGAGAATTTGATTTAACTCAAACTGTGTTAATGCATATATTTACACCCACATACATATATATTTGTTAAAGTTCACTTGGTCGAATGCTTATTTACTTATTTATTAATTAGCATTTGTGTGAACAAGCAAAGTAGATCAACTACAGTACAGTGTCCATTATTAACATTTATTTCTAGGTTTCGTATACAGTGTTCATAGAGGAGTGAGTTGACTGCTTATTGGTGGGCTAAGAGAAATCCAAGGAATCATTTATAAGATGCAGAAGAATGAAGGTAAGTAGATGGACGCCTCCTTAGTTGTAAGATAGAAGAACAGATTGTGGAGTACAGCAGAATGGCAGTTAATAAGTACTTCACTATGTTCTTCTTTCACCACACCGTACGTTTAATGAGGTCAGTAGGAGAAAAGGCTTAATAGTGGGGGTAAGAGAAAAGTTATGGGAGGGGCGATTGACAAAGTGTTATCTTGATGGTGGGAGTGGCTGATCTTCAGACCCTTTTCAAAAACAACCCAGGCCAAAGGCACATATTAGTGCCTATACCAATAATTAGGGGGTTATATTTGTACGAGTACCGACTGCCAAGATGATACCCTAGAAGTCAGAGAACTTCTCTCTGCCTACACTATTTGCCAAACACAGGTGGATCAATTATTTCAATGGAGATAAATTTAATTAAAGAGACATGGTAACACTGCAGTGAAAAACACCACATTAAAAGCTATTAACTATGGCATGACATTGCACTCTCAGACTTTTCTAGGAGTCCATGCATTGTTTTAGTAAAGTCAACTCCCGCACGCGCGCACACACACACACACACACACACACATCATAGCCCAACACATCCAAATGCAGATGCACACACAGTCTCTGCACCACCTACCTAACCCACATAGTGATCACTTAGGCAAATACACATGCACACATTCATGCCACCACAGAAACAGAGAGACAGACAGACAGAATAATAAGACACACACAGACAACTCACGACTCTGCTGTTCTAACCTGCACTGGGAGTACTCCTATATGAGTGAATGTAGTATTTTGGCAGCATTCATTTTTTTCCTACTCATGTAGCTCAGGAGCTGCAAACATTTCCAGAGGAGACCACATGGCTAAGTAACATTAGCCACTCCCTCGCATGACTAATTAACATTAGCCACTCCCTCAGATAGCCACATTAACATGCTGCTTCCCTAGCAAGACTGCTGTCATTCCTAAGGCCCTCATGTGGGGAAAAGTTCAGCAGCAGAGTAGTCTCCAAGTCAAAAAGTCTTCCTGTGAGGGTGACACCTTCAGAGATAAGGCTTCTGCACCGAGATAAACCCTTCTGAAGTCAACACAATAGATATACATTACCATACATTACAACTGTAATTCAGCATGTAAGAATATTTTAATTATACCCAAGTTAAGCATCATCTCATAGTGCATCATGAAAAATATTTCTAGGCCAATACCATCCACTTAAAGGTCATACTTGTTTATGTTTAGCCAGGTTAGACAATGATATTAATGCAGAATATATTTTTGTGTTGGACATAAATATTTCAGTACTTTGTTCAGTGAGGAATATGGTTACAGTACTCATCAGTGTCTACTGTTCTTAATACATTGCCACACAAGTTTTAAATGTATCCTTAAAACATTGATTCAGGTAGTTTTTCAATGCTCAGGAATCTCTATGCGAGTACAGCAACATCTTGCTTATTTCTTAGGGTGATAGGCAGCTGGTTGCTACAATTTGCTTGAGTGACTTTACGGATGGCCCTTTCTGCTATGACAGGGCCAAAAGCAAGCCTTTTCAAGGTTAAAGTCTCTTAATCCTGTGAAAGCAATGGGTAGTCAGATGAACAAAATTTTAAATCCATAAGCCAGAGGAAGATACTCAGAATGTAACAGTTTAAAAGTGTCAACCAGGAGATATACAAAAAGGCCTTGGCAGTTCTTGGAAGCTAAATATTTTTTTCAGTATGAAATGCAAAGTGTTCCATAGATCCTGAAAAAGATATAAATCTAAATAGGCAGTTTGTAGGATTGAAGTTCAAGGGGCCATTGAGAAGCCGAGCTAAAATTCCCAGTTCTCCCCAGATGCTGTCAAGTTAAGTGACTTGATGAAGGTTACAGAGTAATTAACTGAGGGGTGGGAGAATCAAACCCTGTACCAGATTGTATTAAGCATAGTTCACAGTAAGCCTGTGTTTTAAGAGGAATTCAGAGCCACAAGTTGCGGGGTGTATTCAAACCTTGTAATCAGAAGAACAATAGCACTATCTCTTCCATAATCAGCATGTAAGATAGCCAGTAAGGTTGTAGCTAAGCTATAACTGCACTAGAATCACCTGTGACGTAACCATTGAAAACCCCTGAAGAAGAGGTGCAGTGAGTGAAGTGTAATTTCAAGATTCTTCACTGTGGCATTTCCAGGTGACCCAGCTGATGATTTTCCACTGATGATACTGTGATACTGTGACTTGATTTGTAGTGGTCCAGATTTACAGTTTTGAAAACAAAAGTACAAATAAACAATTTTGCTACTGACATCACTGGGAAACACATAGCCGGACAGAGTGCAGCACACTGATGTTCCCTTCATGAGTTGCCTCTTAGGATCTACTTTGTTACATCCACTTTCCATAATGTCATATTGCATATAGTCAAACCCATATGATCAACTTTATGGAACATCAAAAACTACAAAAAAAGTTTACTCTGCTAATTATATATACAGACTCTGAGATCACACTACTGTGGGGAAAAGGGCAAATTCCCTGATCACCATTCTCCTATGATCTCAGTACAAACAATTAGATGTTTTGGAATGATGATCATATGGTCTCGACCACATGCAGTTCCATGTTCTAAAACATTGATATTCTGAAAGGGCCACACTTCTTATTTAGTGAACACTGTACAATTCAAGCAAACCTGTCAGCAAAGCAGGTATAAATCTTACATAATATGTTTACATTTTCTTGCTCTGTTCCAGATTACCAAGTTGAGAAACTCGGTGAACTCTGTCCAGCAGACTGACATCTAGTTACTATTCAAGACAAACTTTACCAGTGCCAGCAAAAAGGGGTTCCTATTACCAAATCGGAGAGGCTAAACATCGAACGGCCTTAACATCAGAGATGCCATTCAACAATGTGCTTTTGTGAGATTGCAGTACAGTGAAGATCAGAATATTTGCCCTTTTCTCACTGTAATGCAATCCTGGAGTTGATATATATAATTAGCGGAGGGTGTGGCTAGCACAGCCCCCCACAGATGTGACTTCGAGGTTCGGGATTTTCGGCCTTTAGGCCATTCGATGTTTAGTTTCTTTTCAGTGTTCTAATATAGACCCATGAAAAGACCAAAGGCTAACAAGTAACTATAGCTAAATGCAAACCGACATAGAAATAACAAACACCAAAACCAAGTAAAAAATATATGAAGAGGATCACCAAAGGAACGCTGCAGCACTAAATCCAGAAAATTTATTGAAAAAAAGTTCTTTTTTTAAATGCAAACAGGGGAAACTCAAGAACAGGATCTTTTTTTCATAATTAAAAATAACTTTAGCAGAGATAAGTGAATTTCTTTACCAACAGAGGTAAAATATCAATTGACGTAACTCTGGATATAGGAATCAGAAAAATAACTAGCAACAAAGCAGATTCAAGTTCATTTGCTAATACTGTAACTGTTCCACACTGAAGGCCTCTGTCACACATTCAGTGTTGTGAATATTTTACCTAATCTCTGTGGCAGGTAGCTATGAATCATTTGCAATTTTATTTATCAAAATCATTTTTTAGAAATATAAAGTAACATATTTAACTATCCTGTGAACTTCCAAGCTAAAAGATGTTGGAAAGTTATTAATAAGTATTACACGTGTTGCCATTTTGTTTCACATTATGAGAGTTAGTGGTCAACATTTAGAAATGGAAGGTTGAAAGCTATGCATAGGCCTACCCCAATATCACTTCATCCTGTTAAACATCTTGTCTTTTTCACTTTGCTTTCTCTCTCTCTTTCTTCAGATGAACTGAACAGACCTCTAATGAAAATATATTATTGAGGGAAACACACTGCTAATGATCTCTACCAAAAATATCCTTAAATTACTTACCCTGTATAACATGTTTACTGTACCTGGAAACGTCCACATTTTTTATCTGTTGTTACTGGTGCTTTCTTGGGTCTTTGAGACACTGCTGTTATACTGCCATTTCTTAAAGATTTACCCACATCAAGTGTGTGTGCTCTTATATACCCACATGCATTATTCTGTCTCTCAAGTTACTGAAAACATTTACAGTATGGCCAAACAGCTGAAAACTCATCTTGGTTTTCATGGCTGCTCTGCTGAACACCAGAATGGCTTCCAAACATACCTCTCAACTGTCTAGATATTCACCTCATATTTTTGGCCTGTTACTCATAAAATTTGTGGGTTTACGTCAAATCACTGAGGATTGAAGACAATAAATAATGACAAATATTGTGTTTCAGACTTCATATACTTCAGAAAATGCATGCTAACACAAATCATATTATTCTAGCAACATTCAAAATTTATAAGGGCAACATTAAAATATGTCCCTATTTTTGGGGCCTTTGTCCCCTCATTATTTTAGGCTTTGTCCAGATTTCTTGCTCCAAGATGTTGAGAGGTATGCTTCCAAAGCAGTTTTCAGCTAACAGAAGGAAACAAACTGAAGCTTTGTTTGACAAGTTAACCAAAGACTTTCAGGGGATACTTTGCATCACCATAATGCTGTAGATAACAGGTTTGTTTTTAAGCTCTCTGTTTATAAAATATGGCCAAACAATCCATTGATGCTTTACTGATGAGATCAGAAAAGGACAAAACATGGCATGTCTACAGCTAGTGGAATTTAGCTTTATTGGCCTGAATGCACTACTAAATACTTTAAACAAGTGAAAGTTATTGATATTTAGTAGTGATGTAGCTAAAACACTTCTATGTCCTTAAGGATCATGTGTTTATACCCTGTAGACCTCTCCTACAAGAGGTGTAAGGTATTACACATTGAAAACTTTAGTTCTGCTGAGTCTTTGAGTTTTTATTTATATCATACAGGGACTGAATTTACAAATTATTTTACATTTTCCTGGTCATATGTATGGCATTTCTTTTTAATTACAGTTATATAATGTATCTGAATACAGTATGGTTAATACAACTTAATGAGCCAGCTTTAGTTATTAATGCTAACTTCAATGTAAACTGTTGCATTATAATATTTGTGCAATGTATATACCGTTTGACCAAGTCTCCCAATTCTTTCCTAGTTTATATACAATTTTTTTACGTTTTTTAGTTCCTTTATTTTCACATAACTAGGCTGTCAGTAAAGTTTGGTCTATTCCACATACTGACTCATATTACGACATGCAAGGATCTCCTAGTTAATGCTGACCCTGCATTAATTATAAACATTTTTCAGCTTTTAGCACTGAAGTATCAAGACAGTCTTCCAATCTCTTACCTCGCCTCTCTTCCACTTTAAGTGCTTATTATTAGCACATTGAAGAAAACTAAAAGTAAAGCAAGAAATTTTAAAATGATGATAAAACATTTGTCACTGTAAGACTAAAACATTATTCATTACAAATATACACCGAGTATCAAGTCTGTGTCAGATTTATGTTGAGTTCAAATTGTAATGGCTTTTTACATGAAAATATAACGATTCGGATGGTATTCATGCTAAATGCAACACTTTTTTTTTTCAAAAAATAAAAAATAAATAAATAAAGCCAAGCAAAAAAACAACAAAAAAAAAAACCATAGTTAATAACCAAGCACAGTGTAACTAGATCAAGCTCAGTAAAAGTAAACTGCAGTTTAAATCAAAACATTAAAGAGAAAAACACAGATTAAAATGTAGTAAGTAACTGTATATCACTCTTACAGTGAAGACATGTTTTGTTTTTTTCTCTCTCTCTCTCTCTCATTTTTTTATTTTCCTTTTATTTCTGTACCCCATCAAATATTTCCCAACTATGAATCCTGAATGGAATAAAAGGGAACTGAGCATGACAGAAAATGAAATCATATGTTCTCTGCAAACATGCAAATGTCTAAATGTTATTCCTGTTTATGCTACATGAACTCAGATTATAGCACTAAGATCAGGAGTTGACTTCCATTTGTGATATCAGTCAACCTTTCAGTGAATCCCACTTCCTCAAACTCATGCCATCAAAAAGGATTTAATCTATAGTTTTATCACCTTTCCCTAGAGTATGTTAGTTGACAGGTAATAGGTGCTTAACCCCACCCATGACTTGTCTCGTGAAGGGTTGGAGATTTCAGGATTCACTAAAAATTCACTAAAAAGCCAATCGATAATATAAGCCATATTCCTGGAAGAAACATCTACTGCTAAAGCTGAATAAAAAAAGATCTGTTATAATAAAGAGATTATCTGGCAATAAACAAAGCCACCGTTTGAAGGAAAATGAATATGCTGATCTTTTATGCTAAGGTCTGATATGTTTGCACAACTATGGAACTACAAACTAACCTAATTTTAAACAAACAAAAACGTGCTTTATTGCTCCTTCATAAAAGAGATTTATTTAAATAAAAGAAATATGGCCAGCTTGGTACCTGACTGGCTATAGAGAAAACAAGTATAGTTTGTACTCCAAGGGTCATCTTATAACTGTTAATATGAGCAACTGGACTAGGTGTCAGGTTGTTTTTTTTTTCTTTTGCTGTCCTTGTTCTCTGCTTAGGCATAATTGTAAATGGAATAATTTCATCTATATGAAATGGAAAGAATTTTGTCTGGCAATATATGGATACTGATATCTTATTATGGTTGTAAATACATGTAGAAAGACTACATTTCTCATGGGTATAGCATTTTGACTTTTTTGGCTTCAAACTTTTACAAATTTTACAGGGGATCCACTAACAGCTTAATTAGGAAGGACTTCTTGCAATAACACATCTACTCTGAAACACACTACACCTTGTCTCTGTGGGAGGCTACACTAATTAAGCTGATGAAAGGCTCTGTAAAAAGTACACAGAAGTTGAATGACCTAGATTTTATTTTAGGATTTTTTTTATTTGAGCAGTGACTCTGTATTTAATTTTTGTAAGGCATATGCAAGAAATATTTATGATGGCATATAGCCATTTATGCATCTGCACACAGATGTTAGACACCTCCCCCTGAATTGCATTATCTGCCTATGTAAGCCAATCAGAGTAATTAACTCTGACCTGCATTAGGATGGCAACCTTCCTGAAAATTTCTCACCCCTGTGGGTTACCAGTAGGAAAAGCAGAAGACTACTATGGAAACTACGGTGTCACACCTGCACTTAAATTTAAAGAATTACTCTGCTCTGCCAGCAAGACTGCAAAGGGAGAGGGTGTTTTCTGATATTGCCTATGACCATGGTTCAGAAAGAATCTCATGCACTATGTGGTCAGTTTTGAGGTGGTAAACAACAGTCAAAGGCCTGCTGGCTTCCCTGCTTCAAGAGTAAGTGAAGGGCTAGAATATAGCATCCTTAAGTGAGGATGATAGGAAATTGCTATAAACATAATAAGATGATCTAAAGTGGTGGAACAAAGCATGATATGGCAGGAAGCATGTTCAGGAAAGCACAGAACCAGCCTCTGCTCTGACCATGTCAAATTACTGCATCCTCAGAGAAAGAAGAGGGGCAGATTGTAGAACAATAATGGGAAAAAAAATAACTGAATGCCAGGGTGGTGGTGGTGAAGGCATACAGCAATGCAGTGCTGTTCCATAGCATTGGCTAAGAAAGAACATTTATCTGGCAGGCTAAGATATTCACAGATTGGTTAAACATCCACCAAGATATCTGCAAACATTGTTACCTACCCCTGGATGCATCATTGCATCCAAGTATCCCTGACAGGAAGTTGAGGTTTATAAGCCCCAAGCATCCACAAAAAAAAAGATAAATGTAAAATAAATAAATCCATGATCTACTCATTTTCTGATGCAAGTTTCTACAAGATGGAGTGGTACACTGTGCACGGCAGTGTGTTAATGATCAAAACTGTCAGCAGTTTACTTTCCAGCTGACAGGCTGAATGGATCACAGCCATCAGTACACAAGTAAGAACCTCCAGCGTCTTTAACCAAGGTCCTGTTCATCAAAAGGGACGTCCAGATCGCAGCAACTGAAGATGAAACATTTAGAGCTTCAGGTAAAATTCGGTGTCCTGCAAGAATACAGCATTTGTCCCCATTTTAATGTAAAGGCCTCACAAAAAGACAGCACTCTGGTTCATCCAAACCACAAAATCTAGCATTACATGTAGCTATTGAAAGTAAAGGTAGTAAAAGGTTTGGATTTCCAAAAAAATGGCCAATGCTCTAATGCAAACTGAAAGCCTTTTAGCAGATCCACTCACTTTATAATGTTGAAGCAGCATATTTAGGTTAGTTTTACTCATTTGATTCAATATAACCGAGTAACAGGGTTTTAAATCATCCTATAACCCCATGGTTAATACCTTACATGTAATAATTTTAATTTGCTGCCTAAAGAACAATGCACAGCCCACATATATACTACCTCCTGGCCTGCTAACACCCCAGTCCCTTGATAGAGGTACTAACATAACACACTAATGCCTTTAAATGTTTTATTAATTTATTTTTTATTTTGAAGTTGTTAACCAGGTTAGAGCACTGATCCCTCTGGATTTTATTTCAGCCCCAGCCCAGGAGTAAGCACAAAAGATACAAGATATTATATACAGAATGAACATGAAAACACAATATATACATTCATTATATAAAGGCAGTATAAGAATTGGTGTGTTGAAACAATCACAATGAAAAGTGGAGTCAGAGGAAACTATGCAGTGGGAAGTAGGGTGGAAACAGGTTAAGTTATATGACCAGAGAGAGCTGCTGCATTTTCCTAGAGTTTTGCTGGGTGCTTTTAGTTTTGAATAGAAACCTGGGGTAAGACAAATTAATCTTTAAGAAAAGAGGGGAGGGATTCCCACAGTCTGGTAACACATACTGAGAAGGCGTGGTTTGTGCACTGAAGCCAAGCTTGCTAAGTCTGGAGGATAGGGCCTGAGTGGTTAAAACTCAAACTATGCATGCCAAAGCATCATGTAATTCTTAAAGGTAAATCATTGCATCTCTGTCTAGGGTGCATGTTTGTTTGTGTGTGTGTGTGTGTGTGTGTGTGTGTGTGTGTGTGTGTGTGTGTGTGTGTGTGTGTGTGTGTGTGTTCTGTTTGTATCCTGGCTCATTTAAAACTATCCACTGACTTAACAAGTAAATACAACTTTACAGACATGCAAGGTTTTTGTATCTAGAGCAGCTTTGCTGTGGTGATAACAGACATATGCAAATAATTTATCAGTCATTAATGGTTTACCTAAGAGCAACTGTGGCACACTCCTTTGACTTCCATGAAAGAGGAGTATTGAAAATCAGTGAGAAACCCTAAAAAACACAAACCGTTTTTGCAGGGGGGAAAGCCACTCTTCACACCTTATCAAGAAGAGTCTCATCCCCCCCCCCCCCACACACACACTAAATTATATATTCTACAGTTGTACCACAGTGTGAGGAAAAAAGGGCACAAATCCCTGAAAAGCACTCAGGTGACTCCCACAATGCATCACACTATGGTGAAACTTACCACAGTATTACATGGTTTGACTACAGCCACTTGTCTACCAATACTGCTTTGACCTGTAACTATGCTATGCTGCTATTAATAACCCAGACAAATGTGGAGGTTTAAAGAGGCACAGTGGGAGGTCTTGCAGACATTAACAGCCATCTCACTTATACTGGGGGAGCACATTATAGTAAAACCGTTTTGCTAACCTTAACCAGAGGAAAAGGTATATTAATTTCTCTTAAAGATTACTGAAATTATTCCATCTCTATATCAGTTATATGAATGGAATGTCTTTTTCATCCCTAAATTCATTACAAAAGTGTAGGTGGCTGAGATGATAAATCTCTGAACTAGCATTTATCAAGATGTGTGTGTGTATTGGGGGGGGGGGGGTAATTCAGGCCAGGACTAAAAATGCAGAGGATATGGAGCACAAATACTACAAACCTCAAAGGAAGATAGAACTCTTTTTCTTCAAAAACTGAAATTCCCTAAACTCAATTTAGACCAACAAAAAAACTAACTGAGCCGATATCCATCAGTGAAATTATTACAACAATCAAACACTTAAAAGTGCATAAGGCTCCGGGTCCGGATGGACTCGCATCAGAATTTTACAAAGCATTTTCCCCCTTGATAGCCAAACTACTATACTATACACTGAATTACATAATAAACTATAAAATAAATGATATCTACTTTAATGCCTCTAAAACTATATTTATATTAAAAGAACACACAGACCCCAAAAACCCCGACAGCTACAGACCCATCTCCCTCTTAAATACAGATACTAAAATATTTACCTCTATACTTGCAAACAGAATGAAAAATCTGATAGAAAAAATCCTCTCCCCAGAACAATCCGGTTTTATACCACATAGACAGACTAGTGACAATACATTAACATTAGATGCACTAATATCCTACGCTAACCGATACAATATCAACATCTACACAATGGTAGTGGATGCCCACAAGGCATTTGATAAGGGTTAATCTAGAATTCTTACTCCAAACACTACCCTACTTTAATATACCCAATCACTTCATTCAGATCATCCAAACTCTCTATAGCAACCCATACACATCTCTGTATATAAATAAAACTTGGTCAAATAGGATCCTAATAAAAAATGGAGCAAGACAAGGATGCCCACTATCACCCTTCCTGTTTAACCTATACCTAGAACCACTCTTTCTATACATTAAACAAAATACATATCACAATCCTCCATCAATACACAACTTCAAAATATACCTCACTGCATTTGCAGATGATCTGAACATATACTGCACTACACCAAATTCAGATATAAACAAAATAATAGCTGCAATTGAACATTTCTACTATGTCTAACTACAAACTAAACCTTAATAAAACTAATATTTTCCCCCTAAAAACACCCAAACTCATCTCACTAATACCACTGTTAAACACAATAAAAATTAAAGAAGAAACTAAATACCTGGGAATCACCTTTTTCCAGAGTAACAAAGACTTCTACCAACACAATGTAAACCTTAAATGGCAAAATATAATGCAAGACTGCAAAAGATGGAACAACCTAAAACTACCATTCTTGGCCAAAGAATCAATAATCAAAATGAACATTTAACCTAGATTAATGTATATATTCATGACATCACAGACAATACATAATAAATTCTTCAAACAAATTCATACCTTCCTAGCAAAATTTATATGGGAACCCAAAAAAAACAGAATCTCCTATCCAAAATCAACACTCCCCAAAAGCAGAGGAGGACTAAATCTACCAGATTTTAAAATGTACTACTCGATCATTAACACTAACAGAATATTGAGAATTGCTGAACATAACCCGTCAATGGAAAATTGGTCTCCTCTCTGGGTGACAATATATTATAGATATATTAAAGCTCTAGGTTTCAATCCCAAAGCACTTCCATTCCTGAAGCAGAAAGAAATACAAACTTATAACATTATAGAGCCTTTAAAACATTCTATCAACCTAGTGCAAAAACTTTTTCAATTCTTGAACCTTAGACATGCCATGACAATACTGCAACCCCTTCATAAAAACCCAAATTTAAAAATAAACAATAAGATGCTGGACTTAGTCCCTTTTCCCAGACTAAAAGATAAAACAATCCAAGATATCTATCCCTACCTTAACTGTTCAATACAAGAAATGAGGACCAACTTAAACCTCGCTAAATCACACATAATAATCCTAAGACAAATCAAAGAATTGTGTTCCAGTTATCTCCAAAATATTACTATGACCAATAGTGACATAGAAACTTGTAGCAGGCTTTGGAAAACTATTATCACAACAAAGAAAACTATTACCAATTCATATAAAATGATAAATGAAATCAAATACCAGAAGGACCTCCTCTTCTCTAACTACTGGAGAAAAATTAAACCATCCATAGATGATCAGCAAATAAGCCAGGCAATCAATCTAACACTGAAGATCCTACCGCTCAAAAAGTTAGCATACACTCAGCTCATGATCAATAATAATGCTTATTTTACACCTGCAATCCTACACAAATTTAACACATCAAAATCACCTTTCTGCCCACACTGTAAGGACCAGATAGTTGACTTAATCCATGTATTTTGGAGCTGTAAATGTGTCTATAAACTCTGGAACTCTCTCAAGGTACAATTACAAACAACGGGTTATCAAACATTAACTTGGGAATTCACTCTGTTACACATTATCCCACCCAACATCCCAAGAAAACAAGCAAATACACTTTTAACAATTTTCCTACTAATGAAACTGTATATAGCTTTTAAATGGCAAGATACGATAAATATCTGTTGGGAGGGTTTTAAACAAGTAGCTATACAACACTTTTTAGCTCATAAAATAGTAATAGATAAAAGAAACAAAAACATGAAATCCAGAGAAATTTGGGAACAAACCTTTAACATCATATTAGCATAATTCATCACACAGCAACTTAGAAATACACTATAATGGAACCAAAGAACACATACAAGTTCAGATATTAAATAATAACTTGGATATTACGAGCGTATATACTGTCTATATAACTGTGGAATTAACAATGAAAGCATCTATGTACATAGTGTAAATAGATACGTTGTATGACCTATATCCTGTGGTATTTGACATCAATGTATAACATATGTATATGTGTGTATGTGTATGTATATATATATATGTGTGTATGTATGTGTATATATATATATCTGTGTGTATGTATGTGTATGTATGTATGTGTATGCATATTTATATATATATATATATATATATATATATGCACACGGTCATGTTGTAAGATGGTTTTTATTTGTGACATTTATTAATGTAAAAATAAAAATTATTGGAAAAAAGAAAAATGCAGAGGAAGAAAGGCATGTTGAATTTAATGCTGATTATTCAAATTCGGCATTATTCGACATATGCCTTCCCCTGCACCTTTCAGAACAGCAACAGATGTTGTAGTTTTCAGCAGTACATATGTACTGCACAACACAGAAGTGGCAGTTTTTACAGGGGGGGGGCAAGCCTGCACCCCCCACACCCCCGATAAATTATATATTCTCACTCCAAGATCGCACTACAGTGGTGAAAAGGGTACATTTCCCAATCCGCACTGTACTGTGACCTCTAGTCCTAAGATCGACCACACACATGCGAATGCACAGTGCATTCGCTGAACCAGGGACTTGAACGCGTGTAGGTCAGCAACACAGAAGTCAGCCAATTGTTATTTGACATTCCGTGTCCTCTGAACCTACACTCGTCATTTTGATAGTAAACAGATTTTTATATATATATATATATATATATATATATATATATATATGTGTGTGTGTGTGTGTACGACTCTGTGTCAAAATAACAAATTACCAAACCATTGAGTTGCAAAACAGTGAGACAGAAATTATGAAAGTTTACATTCACGAACGTCCAGATCGTTATGTTTTTGCCACAAAAGGAATCAGTTGGCCAATATGGTGAACTTTGCACTTTTCTCCACTGTAGTGCGATCTCGGAGTTGATATATTTAGTTGGGGGTGTATGGGGGCACAGTCCCCCACATGGTGGTGGGGGTGGGCAAAGCCTCCGGTTGGGTTTGTTTTTTTTTTTTTAAGTTTTGTTGGCCAGCTGTTTACTTACCAGGGGAAGATTTACAATGATCTGGACGGTTGTAAATATAAACTATCTTCATTTCTGTCTCACCATTTTGCAACACGAAGTTCTGCTAATTTGTTATTTTGACATAGATCCATATGTACACACACTCACACAATATATATATATATATATATATATATATATATATATATATATATATATATATATATATATTTTTTTTTTTTTTTTAACCTGCTTCTTAAACAACACCAGAGGTACCCAGATTTTACAATTTATGCACAATCTGATACAGTAAAAGTAAAAGTCATTAGGTGTGGCCGGAATATTAACATGCAGACATTCTAAAAAGAATAAGGTGGATTGTTTCCTGGGAAGAAAACAAGGAGAGCAAAGCAGTCTGCGCAGTATGGCAGACTGGCAACATTTTAATTATATACAAATACTCATATATGAGTTATGGGTGAATGTTTGTAATGCAGTGTTAAATAGGAGTACTATAGCAATATTACAACATGTAGTTCAGTCCTTCCTGTACAAAATCAGTTTATGAGGCAGTGTTTTTTATTATTTGATAGTTTTCATGTTAAATAATTTTATTTTATTTTTCCTTTGTTGATTGGATTAGCCCCACTAGGCTAGTTGCCTCTTTTGTGGGAGAGGCCTTAGGTGGTATTTATATTACTAGGGGGAATTTGGCCAGGACCTCAGGGAACTTTCCCCACTCTTTTAGACAGGTCCAGTGTTTTACATCTTCCTGAGCTACCACCATCTCAGGCAGATATGGCCTCTACATAACATCTCTTCCGAAGGATGATGCACTGATATCTCCTGAATTTTCTTTATGGGGTAAAAAGATTCTCTTTAAATGACAACACTTATTCCTGTCCTGTCTAAGAGCAGTTGTTAAAGCAGCTTGTTGTTGCTGTTGTTTGTTTTTTTTTTTTTTTTTTGGGGGGGGGGTCTAGATCAAATGCTACACTAACATCTACACAGTTCTCCTTGAGGAGCAAAAACATGCTTCTCAAATGGCAATACCAGTCCAGCAATGTACTAGAGACACAAACTTAAGACAGAAGGGATCTACCTAACAACTGAAAGCAAGACGTTCACATAAAAGGTTAGTAGCATTCTCTTAATGAGAATGAGGAGATATACAAAAATGCCCCCCATCCCACCAGTCACTTTTTTCCCCACACAAATACTCGTTTGCTTTAAATAATGTTTAAACTTGTTTTAAGACATAATAAATATTCTGTAAATAAACACCATCTTTTGGTAAGTTAATAATTTTTATAATCTATCAGTAACTGTCAGGGTAAATAAAGTAATCGGCAAACTACTGTACCCTTCTTTAAAAGACAGACAGTCGTTCCAATACTTTTGTTTTAATCCACAGAGGTTTAGTTGGATTTTTTATTTAGAACAATTATAGCATGTCACACTGTTTGCAGGAAAGTCTAATTATCAGCTGTAAAATAATTAAACTTCTGAGATACGATGGAAACTAAAAGGTTCAAAAAGCCTTAATAAAATTATAGTTGATGGATGACATTTGCTACTTTGTTATTAGTTGAATGATTTATTATGTTTACTAAGCTTGGACATACAAGGAGATGAAATTTATAAAATCAGCACTGTGCATAACTTATGAGTTATTGCAATTTCCAATCAGAACTAAAAGCACATTGTCAGATGGAGTACAGCTGGTTTTATAATGCTTAATAATTATAAACCACATAATTTACCTGACTTGTATTAGTAGAAAGTGAACCATTATGCAGGTCTGCATCTGTCCAACAGATGCACTGCATCAGATGAGAAAGGTTAAAATGTTTCAATACTGAGCACTTAAAACTGCAAAGGGGGTGTGGCATGGAGGAACATCAAGAGAATCTTGGCCTCTCCAATCAAAAATCACAGCGTTTAATGACAAACTATAAGAGTGACCACAAGCTCAAAACTTCATCAGGTATAAGGCTTAAAAAAAAATCAATGAATTATAATATATGTCAATACAGGTATGCAAAATGGAGCAATATAAAACAAAATTGGTAGTAGTGAAGATTGGTGACTACAAGCCATGCAAAGAAAAAAAGAGGTTTGAACCTGTCTTTACTAAGACATAATGCTGTACGCAGAGAATCATAGTTGGAATAAAAACATATCAGGGTTTTAATGAAGAAATACAATGTTTTACATAAATGAAGAGGCCAAGGCAACTGAGCAAATTAGTAATCGGGGGGAAAAAAAGAGAAAACGGATGACGATGGAGACCAGAAATGACAAGAACAGTCTGCACAAAGGTTCCATATAGACTGATGCCCACAAAAAAAAAAAAAAAAAAAAAAAAAGAGAGATTACTTATATCCTTAGGACTGCAAATGAGAAGGTGGTATTGCTGAAGAGATGTTAACATGCCAGAAGTTAAATGAACCATCATGGCTGCTGTTGCACTAAAACAGCAGGATCACTCTTGATGTGCCCTACAAGTGCTGGGCCTAAGGTAACGGGTTCTACAACCTAGTCAAGATCAATTAGCCTTGGAGCTGGTACTCTTAAAATGAAAGAGAAAGATGATCTCAGTGCTAGACTAGGGAAACTGTATAGTAATAAGTAATTGGCAGACACTGCCAGAGTAACCATAAAGTGTAGCCAAAACGAGAGGGTTTTGTACAAGAGGACAGGGTTCAAGGAAACCCTGTAGCATGAAGGCATAATGTTGAAGTAGAAAAACAGTGGAAATGCATCAGATCTGCTCTCAAGGATGCAACAAACATACAAATAGGGAAATAGAAGAAAAAAACACTCTGGCTTTCACAAAAGAAGGAAAAAAAACGATTAGAAATTGTAAGGAAAACATAGCATGCAAGAAAGGTTACCCCTGTGCGTCCTCAAGACTAAACTGCATGTAAGTACATGTGATGCAGTATTAATTCAAGAACATAAGTGCTCATATTGAAAAAAAGTGAAACAATTCACAAAAAGTGTTAGCTACATGGAACAAGTACCCCTACGTGCTGCAGACTGTACTACTTTACGCATTTTAACTCTGAGACTATATTTCTTTAGAGAAAAAGCAAAATAGACTTCAGAGTATACTTTCCAATGTTGTTTTTTCCCTGTGAGTGTAATTCCAATCCACAGCCTAAGATGACAGGGCATTAGAAGAAATTATACTTGAGCATAAGATGTTCATGCAAAAAAAGATGCACAGACAGTAAATCTCAGACATTTATCTTTGGGAAATAAAATACATGTAACAATTTGGTCAGAAAGTGAAGGCACAGACTGAGGAAAACACTGACAATTCAGTCAAGAATGCTGATAAAAGCATCAACACATATAAACAGAAGCAAGAAAGAAGCAAACAGAGTGGGATTAAAGAATGGTAAAGTGGGATTGCTTAATTATTGTGGAGGATTTGCAAAGGAAGGGCCAGGCCATTAACAAAGCCCGTCTGACACAACCCCAAACACAAGTTGTTCCCAAGGCCTGTCACAAGAGGAAATATCCAAAAAGAACTGCAGGACAATATAATAGGCCTCATGGTCTTCAGACCAAAACTCTTAAACAGCTGATGAGGCAACAAGTAATACTACCATCTAACATATTTTTAAATAAACCATTGAAGGAACGAAAGTTACTGAAATCAGAAAGAAGGTAAAGATGATTCTCCACAAATCTGAGAGGAAAACAAATGTGAAAAATTAGTAACTTTTCATTTTGATCTTGGTAAAAGGAAACCTATGGAACCACCCCTGAACAAAATAAATTTTAGCATATGTGGAATTCAGTGGGACAAAGGACCCAAAGAATCATCACTTAGGAACAGAAAAGCAATAGCAGATAATTCTGGCAGTGTTACTTACTTTATTGCAAATGACATTTCATCAGAAATGAGATATGTGCATGCCCTAATCATACTCAACAAACGATATGATATGGTATCACACAACAGGTTAGGGAACAAATTACAAAACCTTGAAGCAGTTCTAGGACAGCAATATGGGTAACTCGCTATCAAGGCAGTTTATACAGTCACATGATAGTAATGAACTAAGGAGAAAAACACAGTATCTGGTGCGGTACCACAAGTGCCAGAATTGGTGATAAACTTTTTGCTGCTTTCATAAGGGATACTGCAGAAAGGCTGAAAAGTTTGCATTTCTACCAATGCTGCAAGGTTTTTATTATAGGGTTAATACACAAGAATATATATAACGGCTGAGAAGTGATTTAGCAAGACTGATAATGCAAAACATGCAAAATAATGCCTCTACAAAGCAAAAAAAGAAAGGAATGCACAACAGGAAAAGAACCAGTAAGGAAAACAAATGAGGAAATATCTTGTTACCATGCAGGGAATTCTGATATACTACTGAAGATGTCAAAAAGAAACATGAGTGGCTCAAAGCAAGGGCTCACACTAGCCTCTCCTCTTACTCCCCAACACTCAGACTTGCGAATGATGCACCTATATATCCAGATTGGAAGCCATGCACTCTCCAGCCAAGACTGGAATAGCCAGTCAAGAGGAGAAGGTCAACATTAGCATTACACCTCAAGGAACACATAGCCACACACCATCACAGCTATCACATAATAACACAAAATACACACACACTTTCACGGAGGGTCTCAATAAAAATCTACCCAAATAGCAGAGACCTCTAAGGCAGAAATGCATGCAACCATCACACCACAGCACAAACCATGAGACACATTGCTCACACAATCAGTGTGCCAAACAACCAAAGCCCTAAAGCAAAACAGATTACCCAATACACTTGTCATAGGTGACTCAATAGTAAGGCACACTGATGTCCCACACACTACGATAAATAAGGAGAAGGTAACTGTCAGCTGCCTGTCAGGTGCCAGGGTACGCCACATATCGCACACACTCGGGTCACTCCACAACAGGTACAGATATGACTCTATCATTGTCCATGTTGCTGTTAATGACCTGAGACACATCTCCTTGGACTACATGAAAAGAGACATGGAGAAGCTCTCGGATCATGTAGCCCAGGATGGTATGACCCTAGCCCGGAGTAGCATCTTACCATCACCCAGAATGATACCACAGTACAAACAAAAAATTATTGACTTCAATAATCGGCTTTGTTTCTCGTGTCATTCTAAGGGGATCCAGTATCTGTCTGCCTGGGATGACATGACTGACAGACCACAATGCTTTGCCAGGGATGGCCTGCACCTGTCACCCCTGGGATTCCAGATACTGGCCAAGGCCCTTGCCACCCCTATAGTGCCTTTTTTAGGCAATGTCCAGAAGACTAAATTACCACCATAACAGCTACAAGCAAATGTAATCTGAGGGTTATGCTACTCAGTGCTAGAAGTCTAAATCTCAAGATGCACTTGTTCGAAATGCTCCTTAAAATGGAGAACATTGACATTTGTACAGTAACTGAGACCTGGTTCAAGGCACCTGAAAGCACCCCTGCAATACTCGGCTATAATTCAAACCACACCTTTCAGCCCCAAAATATGGACTGAACCCTAAAGGTGGTAGTGTCTCCATATTCACAAAGGATATGCACACCTCCAGGCTAGTAGCCCAACATAACACATCAGAGATACTCCAGGTACAACTAACACTGGGTAAGACTGCAATCCAGGTTGTTGCCTGCTACAGATCCCCCAACATGTCCCAAGACTCCCACTCCACATTCCTAAGCACCCTGGAAAATATTAAGCTCCAACCCAACACACTCATACTGGGTGACTTTAACTACCCCTCCACTAACTGGGAAAACTACTGAGGTACCAACACACTTGCTCAACGCTTTCTGGAATTCATAAATTCCAATGCCCTGGACCAGCTCATTCTTACCCCCATTAGGGGTAGCAACATCCTTGATCTGGTTATTATTAATATGGGCGACCATTGCTCTACACCAATTGTCAACTCCTCCCTGGTCATATCTGACCATAAGCTAGTCACCATGGACATCCCACAAACACACACACACACACACACACACACACACACACACACACACACACACACACACACACACACACCCACAAAGGTAACCACAGTGAAAAACTTTTCCAAAGCTAACTTTGGGCTTGTAAAAACTGAGGTGACTGACTTCACAATGCCCATGCAGATGGAGAATAAATGTAGGACTGCTGAATCATACTCCAATGCACTTCCCAACAGAACCAAAATGCTCGCCTCCAAAAAAAGGAAGCCGATCTGGTGGTCCCTGCCATAAACAAACTCTACAACAGAAGGAAAAAACGGTCGCAGAATAAGGCGAAGCCCCAAGACTTGAAAAACTCCCTTGTTAGCCTCAACAAAAAGCTGAGATTCCTCATCAAATCCATTAAAGCTAGCTACAAAAACAAAATTGCTGCAGATACTAAAGATGACCACAAGGCCTTCTATAGCTATGTCAAAAATCTACAAGGCAATGCTCAGATCTGCTCTGAGCTACAACACAATGGTAACTCCTATACTGAGCCAACAGACATTGCCAAAATACTGGTTGATTCGGTGCCAACTTTATGCCACTCTTACCCGCTAAAGGGCCAGTCCCAATACCAGAGAAATGCTTAGTACCCAATATTACAGCTGCACAAGTTAAAATCACACTGTTCAAGGCCAAGAATACAGCTTCCATGGGACCTGACAAAATCCCTGGCTCTGTTCTATATGAATTGCAAAATGAAATGGCACCACACCTGTGTGCCCTGTTCAATCACAGCCTCACTTCAGGCTTTGTCCCTATCGAATGGCACACTGCTACAGTCATCCCACTCAACAAAGGGGGTGCGAGTATGGACCCTGGGAACTACCGCCCCATTAGCCTGACTAGTCTGGTATGTAAGGCTATGGAGCACACCATCATGGACCTAATAAATAGGGGTATAGAAAATCTCCAGACTCTGGACCCCATGCAGTTTGGATTTGTGAAGGGTAGATCATGTTTGCTCAACCTGATAGACTTCTTCGAGTCTGTAACCAGAGCTGTGGATGAAGACAAGATAGTTCAGACAGTCTACGTCAATCTGGCCAAGGCCTTCAATACAATTCCTCAATCAGGAATAATAGATAAACTCACTAAACTAGGCATCAACCCCTATGTCACAAGGTGGGTTGCAAACTGGCTCACTAATAGAACCCACACTGCGAAAGTAACAGACTTCAAGTCAGACTACAGACCAGTCATGAGTGGAGTCCCACAGGGATTGGTCCTGGGTCCTCTCCTGTTTGGCATCTACTTTTCTAAAGTCCAGGCCAAAACCAAAGGACTCTGGCTGACCAAGTTCACAGGCAATTGCAAAGTGGGAGCCATTACTAGCTCTCCAAATGATGTTGATATTCTACAGAAAGGCCTCACGGCGAACAAAGACTGGTGTCAGAACCTTGGCCTTAAGCTCATTGCCAAAAAAGCATTGTCATTCCCTTTGGGAAGAACATGGTACCGATGAATTACCACATCAATGGTCATCCACTGAACACCGAAGGTGTTATAAGAGATCTGGGAACACAAGTGGCTAGCAACCTCTCCTTTGACAATCACATTGGCACTGTGGTCAGAAAATCCTTCTATGTGGCACATCTCATTTCAAAGGGTTTTACATCCAGGAAGAAGGAGTCATTGTCTCTCTCTATTGTTCCCTCATTAAGCCAGTCATTGAGTATGATCTCCCATCCACATGCTACAAATTGTAGAGCAGTTTTGCCTATGGTTTTGGTTGTGCTCTAAATACAGCTACTAATACAGAAATCAAGTTTAACAAGCCAAGAAAATGCTCTAGGCAGCTATGCAGAAAAAAAAAACAAAATAAAATAAATAAAAAAAAAAAAAAAAAAAAAAGTGGCTCCCTTCTTCTCTCAGCGTTTTTTCCTCTTGGAGGGTGCTTCACCAACAGCCAGCAAGCCTGAAAAGCCAGTTCCCCATTTGGTATGTACCTCACTAGACGTATGCAACAACTAGAAAGTTCACAAAAATACCTCACTAAGATGATCCTAGACATTAAACACTTGCCCTATGCGGAAAAACTAAAAAAACCTCTGGCTTTTCTCGGTATCATATAACCTCCTTAGCTTATCTCTGCTTGACTTATAAAGCAATGTCAGACCCAGTGCTGTTTGATATGTTACATCTAAAGAAATCCCAATCCATCCATGCCACATGCTCCAGAGACCTCAACTTCATTACCACAATCAACAGAACTTGCTGGACAGACAGGTTCCTAACCCAGAGACTGACCATGCTCTGGAATAGACTTCTCTTACATGTCAAGCAGAGCACCTCACTGACCCTCTTCAAGAGGAATCTTGACGAGTGGATGGGAAATAGAAAATTTATCCCAGGGATCATTTCAGTAGCCCTGCTTGACAGAGGCACTGGGAAATAACACCGGGCGGCACATTGCTAGGGAATCCTTTGGGCTAGGCTTATAAAGGTGCCAGGGCCATTAGCCTAGTACACACCTATGAACCATAGAGATAGCTGGTAATACTACATAAGGAATACATGTGTAGCTCCAGAGACCTCATTGCTGTAATAAGAGACTAAATAAAGCCATCTCAAGCTAAGAGAATAAAAAATCATTCGTGTTCTACATAAAAAGCAATATGCAAGAGATATTTATTTTTATTTAATCATCTGAAGTCCAGACCAAAACCAAAACTGTATAAACTTAGCAAAATGGTCCTGCCCATGTATCAATCTCTAGAAAACACCATCATTTCACCATGTGATAAAATGTGTGCAGTGATAACTCGCACAGCACATGTATGTATATAGACACACATTTTATATATATACATACACACACACACACACACACACACACACACACACACACACACACACACACACACACACACACACACAGAAAAAGAGAGGAATTGGTACATTTTCCAGAGAGTTTAGTCAATTTGAATATGTTTTAAATATGAAACATAACATTTCACTTCAGAATTTCTGAATAATCAGTTTTAAACATTTTACAAAAGGCATGCAGGAAATGAGTTAAAAGATGGTTTATTTTATCTTTTTTAACCCCATGCCAGCCAGCCATCTATCACCCCCCCCACCCAAAAAAAAAAAAATCAGACATGGCCATGAATTCCCAACACAAATGTCACCTATTGTCAGAGTGACAGTTATCCAGAGGGGCATCATTAAAGCTTTGCACCACTGCTAGCTTCACAGGACTAACAGCATTTGTGATGATACTAGCCCCACCCATGAGTGGGAGGGGTTCAATCCACATCACTATGGAGGTCCCCAGTGCCTTCCCCTTGCAAGTGCACACTTCCACACACTGAAGACTATCACCTAAAGATGGCTTAGTGAGTCTATTGCCCATGCCCCATGGCTGCATATTTACTCTGCCATCTCTCTTCCAAGGGACTTTGGCAGTATGCAGTCAGCTCCACCATCCACCCTAAGGATGGGCATGCCCATCCTTCACCATCCCTGTCAGCACCATCAGTTATCTAAGCTGCAAATCAAACTCTGGTTGCCTGGACCATAGTCAGGACTTTATCCTTCTATGTCACACAACCTGCCAGCAGATGGTTATCTTTTAACCATGTTTCACTAATGGCTAAGATGCCCAGACTGAGTTCAACCAAGCATGTGTATTATTTATGCTACAACAGCTTAGTTCTGAGATAGCCTGGAAGTATTTAAGTGTTGTAATGACATTACCATATTAAGCAAGCAGGGAATGGTGCAGGACTTGTATATACACCTAAGGAGGTACTCAATTTAATATGGTTCTGGTACAAAAAAATATTTATCATAATGTATTACCTTACATGAATTCACTGTAAGTGTAATTCCACTTTTTTGTAGAAGTACATTCAGAAACAGAAATGTGGTTTAAGTACTAGATTGGACTTACAATAATGTAAAACAGTATTAATGCTCATAGCTTGTAGTATCTAACACTTTTAATCTCAGATACAGTACCAATTAAATGTAGTGTTTGCAGTTTTGAATAGACTGACTATATGTTTTTCATTTAAATGTTCGTAATCAATATAAAGTGAAATTGTGTAGTAGGTTCAACAGCAGAAAACAATGAGCTCATGTGTCTACCTTAAAGAAGCAAGAATGAGAAATGAATTGGCAAGTAGAAGTAAAAGTAAAGAATGAATCCCCATATAACATTTTTGCTGGGGTGTGTTGAAGCCTTGTAGGGAAGATTTTAGCAAGGAGATCTAAAACTACCAGATGGTGGTGTGGTTGGGTTTTGTCAAGGGCCTCACTCTGGACCTACTGTGTGGCCTATAGTATCTGTTAATATGCAAAAAATGTCCTAATTGCAGTTCAGTTCATGCAAAAAGAAACATCAAACTTAAATACTATGCTTCCAAATTCAGGTCAGGTATCCTTTATGTACTTTTATCTCCCTCGTTTTGGAGCACTTGTGAATGACTGTAACACTGCATGCAATTCAGAAACAGCATGCAGTTCAGAACTGCCTATGTCAGAATCAGCCACAATAGGCAGCCAAGTAGCATTTACAATACCAACAAAATGAAATAAAAATCCAGGCCACTGACGTAGGTGAAAAATCTTTATAAATCCACAGATGAGCGCTTTCGATTGATAACAAGACTTCTTCAGATGAAAGCACCAGTGCTACATACAACCATATATACTTGAAACAATTAACATCAATTAAGCTTTAAAAGAACATCATCATAAAATACACTGTCACGAGTGAATTAATATAAAATAATAAATACAAAATTCTTATACAAGTACGTATTATAATAACGTTAAAATAAAAATAAAGATGAGAATGAAAATAAGATATCTAAATTCAAACGCTCTCTGCTTTTGTCAGTAATACAGATTTTATACTTAAATACTCATTAAGGCCAGGTGGAAAGTTGGATTTTAACCTAAGCTGCCATCTAAGTTCCTTATTCAGCAAAGCATTCCTCAGGTCCCCCCCTCCCCTATGTTGGTATTCCTTAATTAAATCAATAATACCAAACTTAAAACCACCAAAAGAAGGACATAATGAGCTGTGCTTAAAAAGAGCACTAGTCTCTTTGTGTGTCCTAATGTCGTACAGATGTTCGTAAATACGCTCTTTAAATGATCTTTCTGTTTTTCCTATGTAGAATGCACTACAATTCGTGCATAGAGCCATATAGACCAACATCTTTGTTTTACAATTTCCTTTGCAGAATCTAACTATACTATTCAAACCATTGTTCAACTTTATTCTTTGTTCACAAAAAATGAAAGAACAGACACTACAACTGCCACAAGGGGCAGTAGCTCTGTACTGTATAACCTCTCTGTCTGTCTGTTCAAACATTCTTTTAAAATTCCTTCCAATTTTGTAAGTGAACAAAGGTTGTTCCCCCACTATGTTGTGTAAATCCTTATCAATTTTAAATAAATTCCAGTTTACTCTGTTTGTGTAAATAAATCTAAAAACATGTATTGTGTAACGCAAGCTCCATGAAATTTTTTTCTGTCTTCATCCTTGTCATTTACACTACCCAAAGAATGTCCAAGCAACGCCTTGTATTTAATACCCCAACTTTGTAAACCTCATGCAGGATATCTTTGATCATATCAATGGGGTACCCTCTTTCCACAAATTTGTTACCTAAAAATATGAATTCCCCCATTAGGTCATTGTGGTCGGAGGTCATCCTTGCAATTCTCACTGCTTGACCTTTAATGAGACTTCTCTTTTGTGTTATAGGATGGTAACTACTGTAGTGTAGATAGCTGTTACACCAAGTATCCTTCCTATAGATGTTAGATTTAAATCCATTGGTAGTTTTAGTAATTGTAACACCCTCATCTGTGGATTTATAAAGATTTTTCACCTACATCAGTGGCCTGGATTTTTATTTAATTTTGTTGGTTTTGAGTTTAATTTTATTTTTGTTGTAGCATTTACAATAACCACACCAAAACCAAAAAGCACGAAAAAAAAACAACAAAAAGGCCAATGTCCCAATATGAAACAGTGCAGATTTATTAAAATCCTTAGTGCTTCAGCTCAAAAAGCCTTCCTAAGTACCATTTGCCTGTAACGGTAGTGGCAATTAGTAGAGCTAGGACTCAAGTGGACACTAGTTAGAATAACACCTAAAGCAGCATTATTCCAAATCTGTAGTAAATACTGCACTTCTATTTCTATTTTATGTGATGCAATTAAACTACATTACTCAGCATCCCATAAAATGGCAGGCAGGTTATTAGAGCCATATATGAAACACTTCTTTCTGTATATCATATTTTTAATTATGACTAGACTTCATATATAGTGAAAAAATTTTGAACTCTTCACCCTTCCAACATGCCCTTCAGCAGATATACTTATAGTATTTATGCTTTATATTTAAAACAAAGGGACAGTCACTGATAGAAATGGATTAGAGTCATGCATGTGACTGGGAATTTAATGGGACTTCACACTGGGTGTTGGTGGAGGATCACAGCCATATTGCACTGACTGACCAACCTTTAGTACAGCAGGTTAAGAGGTATAACAATTTGTTGTTTTAATACAAATTCTACTTAATAACAGACAAGAAATCTCCCAGTACTGACATAAATTAAATGGAAGCAACAATAAGTAGAACAAAAATAAAACACAGAAATAATAAACGGAAAAAAGAACACTAAAAGGAATTAATATTCAAAAAGCATTTTGTAGGGGGTAAGACCCCTTCACTCCCATATAGGGGTCTCCACCCTTACACCACCCCACCTCATTCTTTAACTTGCTAACTTCCTACATGCACAACCATGCTGAAAGGGCAAACATCCTAAAAGGAGGAATGTAATACACATAGCAGTGGCATTACATGAATTCATACAATTAGTCATTTTCTGAAACCCTCTTTATCCTTGCCACATTTGAGGAGGGGATAGCATGTACCCAACAATTTGAAATGCAAAACATATTCATTTCACTACCCCAGCACAGTTGTAGTTGTTTTCAACTATGCTGTATGTCACAGTTAGTGCATCAATGTTACTGGCAATGAAGTTGTGGACTTCAAATAAATTATACCATCCATGATAATATATACTAAAAGATATTAACACAAACAATCTTGAAAAACTAATGAAGGGAGTGACATTAAGTACCTCAGGAAAATGCATATAATCCGCATGGGTAGCATCTTTTAATAAACCAGATATACAAGAATAAGCTAATACAATATGAAGATATTATATGGATAATCCAGATGGATGTGAGAAAGCATTATTTCACAGAAAGGATAAAAAAAATCAGAAGAGCTTCCTGAAAAGCAGTGTGGTAAAAAATGTCAATGGAGTTGAATAAGACACTGGGCTAATACAAGATATTTACAAGGCTGAGAAGATAACGGCTGATAAATATCTGCAGCTTATCCAATAGGTCAGGAAATGGACAGCCTAAGTTTAGCAAGTGATCCTTACTTGCAATTGAAATTTGTGTCTGTATAATCCTACTCAAAGGTGAGCCAGTCAACATTTGTGGACATGGAAAAGCATACATTCTCCAAATCAATATGTATTATGGGACAGGTTTACTACAACACAAAACAATAAACATATGAATTCTTTAGCATCTTATCTTTTAAACAGCAGCTTCAAAGGATGACAAGAACACTTGGGTACAAATAAATCAGTGAACACGATGCAACACTTAAACAAAATGCCATGGGGTATGCTCACCTGTGTTTCACAAAATGCTTTCTTACAATATGTTTTGCCATTATGTGATGAAAATTAACTCAAAGATTGTAAAAGCAATGACATGCTTACATAGAAATTACATCTTCAAACTCTGCCATCCTCCTCCTCATACCTCTCAACTTTCCAGATTGTTGCAGAATGTCCAGATTTTTGCCTCATATTTTGGTCTGTCCTCATAAAATTTGTGGTTTTCTGCCAAATCACTAGCATAATCTGAGGACTGAAGGCTGAAGTCACTAAATAATGACATACATTTGAGTTTCAGACCTCAAATCCTTCAGAAAATGTATGTTAACACAAACCCTGTTACTCTAGCAACTTTCTAAGTTTATAAGAGCAATATTTAAAATCTGCCCCTATTTTTGGGCCTTTGTACCCCCCCCCATTTTGTCAGGCTTTGTCCAGATTTATTGCACTGAGAGGCTAAGAGGTATGTTGCTGCTATCCCTGTCCATAGCTTCAGAACTTAAGATAGTAACACACTTTTCCCAATGGAGGCCTACATCATGCTGTATGCCTCACCTTGTTTATAGAAAGAATAAATGTAACCACATAAAAGTATCAGTAAGTCTTTACATTATATCACAGACACACACACACACACATATATATATATATATATATATATATATATATATATATATATATATATATATATATATATACACACACACACACACACACATATATAGTATATATATAAAATATACAAATAAATAAAGTAATGTATTCACAACAACCACTATGAGTACCTCCAGGTACAGACAGTCAAGACATTGGAAACTTCTACATGCCACCTTCATGTTGAAAACCAGTGGAAGTATTTTTTTTTTTTTGTATGGTTTGTCAACCACTGATTTGTTGTACTTAAAATTATCACTGCTTTATGGCCACCTGGTTATGCTGTTATCTGAATGTGTCAGATTTCTGTAGTGAATGTGGTATCATGATTTATATGAGGTCATATGACTCAGAAAAAAGGGAATATAAAGCTGCCAGTTCATCTCTTTCCTTTTCTCAGTCTGTGTAATCTCACAAGTAGACTATTTGGAGAGATGGGGGCAGCAAAACCCTCACACAGGGGGTTGCAGGGAGGCACATGCCCCCCCAAAAATGATGTTTTCCTAATGTGTGTGAAATGTTTTATGTTGCAAGTTGCTGGAATTGCATTATTGCATGATGCATATGTTTTGTGTGCAATGAACATCCTGTTTAATTCATCATTATACACCAAACACCAGCTGTCTAAAAATTAAAAGTGAGGTGGCCCCAATATCACAGGCAATTTTGGCAATGTGCTTTAGATGCAAGCAGTTGAGATACACAGGGTAGATGAAGGCAAAACTACTACCTTCCTAAGCATGTGTCTTACTTATGGATCTCTGCATAGCTTTAGGTTTAGAATTTTACAAGTTGTTATACCCAATAAGAATGGTGGAGATTTAGTAAATAGAACAGAGATGGCCAAATATAAATGGTTCAACTACTTCAGGGCAGACTGTTTACCAGGGCTTAATAGCAGTAATAGCCTTGAACCTGTTCTTAAACATAAGCATGATAAAATGATAGGCTGCTTTGTCACTCTTATGTATGTATATGTTGTTTTTGCCACTGTTATGTATGTATATGTTGTTTTTTTAAGATGGGGCAGTTTAAACCTTCTTTGGTTACTTAACTGATGGCCATTAATGATGTGAAATGATAACCAAAAGTAAGGCACTGGAAGGTTCACCAGAATAAAATCCACTGTTTTATTGATCGCACAAAGCATAAAGCAAATTTATGCTTTTTTTATTGTGTGCGATCAATAAAACAGTGGATTTTATTCTGGTGAACCTTCCAGTGCTTTACTTTTGGTTATCAGTTTGCTTTTGACACTTTTTTCCACTTTCTTTGTTTATTTTTAATGATGTGAAATGACTGGCTGTGTTGTATATATAATATGAGTCTTTGTTGCACTTTTTATGTTATTTTACACTGAAGAAGTGTTTTACTCGAAAGCTCTTTGTTTTAATAAATGATGTTTCCATGTTTTGAACGGTGGACTTCTGGTTTTGTGCTTTGCATTTTTACTTTGAAGTCCTTCAGCTACTTGGGAGGTTGATTTGGAATTTATATCTGAAATAATAAGCAGAGTTTTCAGCTAAAGAAGAATATAATGAGAACTTGTCTTTTCAGGAACTTTTGGAAAAGCTTATGGAACTATTTTACCAAATTTTCATGTTGCCTTTTGGTAACATAAGTTCATAGATTACTACTAAGCTAACTGCCCTTGTGAACCATTTTAAGCCTAGCTAATTATCCCTTATGAGACTCAAACCCTGCACCTTCTGTTTGTAAGGCAAACACCTTAACCATTAGGACACCCTCCCAACCCAATGAGACAGACATGTTGCAATACTCCAGGCTAGGCAGTAAAGGGCAAACCACTGTTATTTTATGTCAGACAGCAGTCATCTACAATACTTCAGGGAGTCTTAAGATTTATTTTTAGCCTCTCAATACTGTGAAGTTAAACAGCATAGTATTATAACATCCTCAATATCACCCATCAGGTCGATGGGGTATCTCTTCCCCTGCACATCAGAGATAGATGAAAGTGACAAATGTCAAAACTGTAACAGTATTAGAAACTATCATGCTCTTCTGAAAGAGTGGTAACTACTTTTTAATACAACATTACTTGCTCACACCAGGCATTTCCTAGTAACTTGCCTCTAGGAGCTAGCAGAAGAGAGAGCCTAATAACTACAGCCAATTAGTGGAGTATTTCACAAAAGACTGTCCTTTTTAGCCCTAATGTTCATCATAAGTTTCTACATTTTTAAGTACTAGATTGTCACGTCACTAACCCATAAAAATGACAAGTGGTTATCTATAAACAACTCCTCTAACACACACACACACACACACACACACACACACACACACACGTTGCATAATCAGGCAGACAATTTTAACTTAAATGGATTTTGTTTTCCCAACCACTCATACACATATGTGTTACGCATCTAGAAATGTCCCAATTGCTAAATCACGGAAATCACTCTTTTGCCAAAATAAAAAAACAGATCTGTGCTTTTACACAGTTTCAGTAGGAAAACTGCAACTGCAACGCAAAGTTACCCTTGAGTCTATGATCTTTGACTTTCTTGGACATAAGTCAACTTATAACTACCATTTTAAATGCTTTTACTATGCTTTGTTTAAAAAAGTCCAATTACTAGAAATTAAAAATATGTCACACAGTCAACGAAAAGGAATCACAAATAGCATGTCATTAGTAAAAGGGGCATGCTTTAATGAGAGAACTGTTAATAAATAATCTAAGAAAAGAAAAACTCTTTGAGTAATAGAATGCCTCTGAGAACTGATTTCTGTTTGGATTTGAATATATTATGTGAACATACTCAAAAGAGCCGAGTAGAAAGGTTGAGGCACAAGAAAAGCTGGCAGGGAATGGGAAATAAACAAAGATATGTTTGTACACCAGTATTTGAAAACAACCCATGTGTGCCATGCAGTGCATTTTTTCCAGTCATGGTTACAGGGAGCCAAAGCTTCATGTCAGAAAACTAAAGAGCTGGCTAATCTGAATTAAAAAAAGGACAAATTATGTCCAGTGATGAAACAGTGTTACAGAATGCTGTTGACTTGGCCTGCCACTGAACCAAGGCAAAAGTTCTGCAGGCTGCCTTGAAAAGAATAGACATCCCGAAGCACATTTCTCCTAAGGGTGAGAAAACATGCTACTTTGATCAATACAAAAAAAGTTCTGATAGTGACTAGCAGATGTGTGCTATAAATGTGGAGCACTGAACTCATCACTGACTTTTTAACACATCTATGTGCAAACAGTGATGAAATGCTGGACTAGAGAGTCTAGAGACGTGGAAACAATCTATCAGGCTAGTGAATATCAGTTGTTTTGTATACTACATTCTACAAGTTACACCCCATCCCAATGTTGTGGAACATGGGTATATAACAAAAATGAAGACAAC
The DNA here is from genome assembly GCF_019279795.1 of Protopterus annectens. NCBI lineage: Eukaryota > Metazoa > Chordata > Ceratodontiformes > Protopteridae > Protopterus > Protopterus annectens. The sequence goes on from NC_056737.1 coordinate 217,572,161, forward strand.
TTCACCTAAGCAGGACTTTGTGAAGATGACTACAGTGAAATCATATACTCCAACAACACTATATCATTAAGCACAAGAACTCAGTACAAACACCAATGTGTGCACACCTTTTGCCAGGATTGTAGCCTCAACATTTGTAGAAAGGACATGGCAGCTCTTGGAGTTATGATCAACTTATGCAGAATTCTGACCAAATTGCACAAGGCAAGCTACAGAATCAAATCAAAAGTTGATGTCCTCATTTTGATTACTCAGTCAGTAGTAAAACAAGAGTATACAAACCACATGGACCACTTCTAAGTATCCTAACATCCTCTTTTCTAAAACAGGGCAGTCTAAATGATACCATTCTTTGAAGGTCTGAGAAAGGAAAGTATAATGCCATGGTTGTCTCATACATATGATGAGACAGAACTATGAGAATTTGTTTTCTGTTGATATGGCGGACCTTGTACAACAATGCAGCAGTGCAACAACACTGGTAACCAGAGACTGTAGTTACTAGGAGGGGTAGTAGCTTTCCTTAGTAAAGATCTGACCTTCCTTTCAGATTAGCTAGACACCTTTCAACTGCATATTTATTATAATTAATTTAATTTCATGGGTCCATATTAGAACACCGAACATTCAAAATTTAGAGTGTTCTAATATCGACCCGTTTTCAGCGAACACTGTAAATATCGAAGAAACAGAAAACTGAATTTTTTCCCAGGGAAAGAATTTGGTTGTCCATTTCTGTTGCTTTGGTATTTTCAGCACTGTGGTGGAAAGTTACAGGTCGGGTTCAGGTAAGTGTGCGATTGTGTGGACGTGAGGGTTAGGGTAGGGTAGGTGAGTTAGGGTTAGGGCGCGGGTGATGTGACTGTGCAATAGTGATGGACCTTAGGGTTAGGGTTTGGGTTAAGGTATGTGGATAGTTAGTGGTGTATGTATAGTTTAGTGTAGGGTTAGGTGTAAGAGTTTAGGTGTATGTGTGTGGATTGCTGTTTGTTTGGTGTGCTTGTGTTGTGTGTATGTGTTTTGGAACAGCAAATTTTTTCCCTAGGAAACAATTTGCTGTTCTGAATGTTCGAGGTTTTAAATTTTCGATTCATAGGGTTCGATATTAGAACACTCGAAATTTTGAATGTTCGGTGTTCTAATATAGATCCAATTTCATGCCATTTGGCACAAGAATAAGACTATGTAAAATCTCCGCCTTTAAGGATACAGTTATACAGCAAGAGTCAATTGCTGAGAAATGTCTTCTTACAAATATATATGGCTGTTTCTCCAAACATCCTTGTGGACAGTGGAAATGTCTTGCTTAAACACATCACTACAACAATAACATTGGAGGGACTCAATGTGTCCTATTTGTGTTATGCAGTCACACACACCAACTTCTCCAAGGGAAGAGCAAAGACCCACTCAGTCCATGCCTTAATGTTTATATTTATTTGCCCTAATGACAGGGTGGAAGTGGATAAAGAGAGAGTAAACAATGCTCAGTTGAAATGTGGATTGTCACTCATCAGTGTAGCTTTATCCTAAAATAATGGTGCACCATGAACTTTTCTAAAATGGAGAGCCCTAGCACACCAATAAAAAACAGGAAGAAAGTATCCTGTACCAACAATGCATAATGTCATTGTTATTTTACTGACAATGACCTTGTAGCTACTGTTGCATGTACTTATGTATTGCACATATCACTGTTCTTATTTTGGGCTTTACGGTCTGGGTAATGACTGAAAAGGGTTCAGAAGGAGCAAACCATCTACTGAGTAATCAGGAAATTATAAAAAATAAATAAATAAATAAATACATTTCTCTTCCCACATCATAGCATATCTTGTAAATCTGGAAAGATAAAAGTAAATGAAGTAGGCGTAGGTTCATAGATCAGTACTAGGCTAACTGCACTTGTGGGTCATTTTAAGCCTAGCTAATTAGCCCATGTGAGAATCAAATCCTGCATCTGTGTCTGTAAGGTAAACACCTTAACCATTATGCCAACCTCTTAAAAAAGTATGAATCAAACCATGTACCTTGTATTTGTTAAGATAAACACCTTAACCATTATAACAACCCACATTTTACTGGACACATCTTTAACCAGAGTAATATAACTAATGTCCATCTGCAATGGTCAACCCCCTCCCTGCTTCTTCCACAACATACACCCTTAATATGCTACAAAAACTGGTAAATAAAGCAGGAAGATTCTTAATCCTTTCCACAGAACAGAAACCATTTTGGCACCTCTGAAAAAGATAAACAGTCGGTGCCCAGTAAAATAACGATCTTGCTTTCTGTTACCCTCTGTAATATTTACTATGCCAATGTGCAACTACATCTCAGGAAAGAACACCATCAACTTTTAGTCGGCTAAGCTGGTGCACCCAGTCCCACACCAAGAACACGCCTGCACAGATGATAGGACTGTCTGTCCTTGCATTCCATAGTTGGAATTCCCTTCCATGCAGCCTAAACTTTGGCAGCAACTTAACTGCCTTCAAAATACCCTTCATCAAATATCTTACGGGCACAACCTGACAGAAATGCAGAAGGCATCAATCCCAATTCCAAAAATCAGCTAACATCAGTCCAATATTTACTTAAATTTCATTCATGGTAGCATGAATCATTATTGTCCTATAAAGCATGTTTGCCATTACAATGCAGTAACTTACATTAATAATGATCTTTGCTTATACTGTCTTTTATAAACTGTTATTTGTTATTCTATTTAGCACTAACACAATTTACTGTGACATTCAAGATAATTGTTACTATGTGCACCTGTTATCTGCTTCAGCTGTTTCTCTCTGTAACAAATTGATGCCATATGGCTGGTTTCTGTCTGAAAATGATTAGCCTTTAATCAGTACACTTACACAATAAATGTATTAAGCCTCAAGTACACAAAAAAATGACTTAGCAATACCTTGCAAAGGAAACAAACTACAAGATTTTGTTTATGGTTAGAATAAATTAGTGTGTTAAGACATTACAGTACTAAATCATAATATAGTCCAAGACCAGTCCCCAGTTTTCCAGGGATGATAAAACAGTACTGCAATATCTTTAGTATTCAGCATGTACAGTTTCACTGAACAGTAATGCTGTGGATGTAAATCGGGGATAAATTAATATCACCCATGAACTAGAGGTGCAATCCAGTATACACTCTGTAAATTGTGGTGTATAGATTAATTTCTTGAGGGATGCAATATTTTGAGCAACTGAAAGACACACATGCCCAATCTCTAAACACATACATGAAACAAAAAGTGACCCAGTAATAAAACAAATGTTTCTACAGTGATTTATTATTGTTACACTGCCAGTCTACTAAGAAAATGTTTACTATATCTGTTCCATCTTTAGTTTCATATTCAAGATAAAAATGGCAGTTATTCTGGGAAGGGGCAACATCATGGGAGTTTGATGCATCTATTTCTAGCAACATCTCTTAGTACATACCAAACAGCACTCTAGATGGGGCAAGCAATAAATCCATAGAAGCGGCAACAACAGATAAACACGTTTTTTAAGTATTTTTCTATATGAACACATGGCATAACAAAACAGCCCATTTGTAAAGGAAAGCCTGGAAGAGTCATTTCAAAGAAGAAAAGGGCAGTGCAGTTGTGAAGCTTATGGAGAGGAGTCCTGGGATTTCATTATAACATCTGACTAGTGGTATAAGAAGTGATGGGTAATGCTTCCAACTATGAAATCTGGGTACTGGGGAAGGCTTCATTAGATTAGTCATTTGTTAAACAAAGAGGACAAAAAGCAATGAACGTCTTTGTCATATAACACTAGTTTCAGATTATTTTACAGCTAATATGAGGCATTCTGTGAATATGCTGACGCTATTATTGTCACACACTTTGATGACAAGCTTTACAAAAATGCAGCAGATAGCAAAAGGTGTGGGAGTGTTTACAATGTAAGTCCTAAATAAGGGATCATAATAGCAAAAGGCAAATGTTAAAAGACAGCTGTTGTATTCGGTCACCCATTATACATTATTTTATCCCATCAAAGGATAATATAGATACTATAAAGTTTATCAGTGCCTAATCAGAAATACCCAACACCCAAGGAATCTAAATAAATATGCAAGACAAAGATAGTGTGCTATTAATCTTACAAAAATGCACAAATTGATGCACTCATCTCCATCTCTGCAATTACCTAATGTACTAAGTGAAGCAATGCCAGAACCTTGGCTACAAAAGCTGGCACTAGATATAGAGACCATTCTATCACTCTAGATTACATGAGCTAAAATCATCATGACCAAGTGTCCCTCTGTATGCTAGCCCAGAAGCTTCACCTTCTTTTTCATAGATGGGAGATTTGGCCGCAGCAATTTTCCCCGAGAATATGACGAGGAGAAAAAGTGCAATATAAATGATGAAGCCTAGCACACACACAATGACATAAAACAAAACTATCTGAATTAGCCCATGCCTTCATTAAAGTTTGTTTAAAAGATGAGAATGTAGCTGTCCGAATTTATTTCAAAGTGAACACGCGCGCGCGCGCGCCCACACACACACACACACACTACACATTTGAATACGCACGGTCTAGCCCTGGGTTCAGTTCTCCAATTTTCCACTTACGTAAGTGAGGCTGAGCAATTTATCATTTCTGAAAATAGGCCAGTGGAAAAATAATCATCATTTAACCTTACTTACCCACTGCTTCTACGCACATCAGATAGTCGTGAGTTTGGTGTCTAAGGCTATTATACGCTAGCTTAGTAATGTTATGTTTTTTTTTTTCTTTCAGTGCATTTAAGTAATGTTTACACGCTGTTAATAAAGATAAAACTGTCATATCTGTACCGTTCCCAGAAGCACATCAGGAACCTTTTTACTTAAGATAGCGAAATTCGTCCTTTTTTAACATGCACTGCAATTCTTTATTTCCGAAATACATATACTGATCTTTGCAACCAACGGCTTTCCCCCAAAAGCTAGAAGGACATACGACCAGCATAGAAAAAGTTTGTCTCTCCGAATGTACCAAGAGCCCTTAAGGGCTACTAAGCATTTAAGTAAGTTGCCCTACTACAATAGCAAGGCTGCATAAGCTACTCACATAAAAGCAACTGGCTGCTTGCTTAGCCATGCTAGCTGCAAAGTTGTGACAATGCCATTGAGGCTGCTAGGGTACTTCCACGCGCATCCCGTCCTTGTCCACTCCTCACGTGAGTTGCACCCCGACCCTAACTAATCAAGCATCCCATCTTCTAAATGGAAAAATCACGGCTCACGAATGATAATGCAAGAACTAAAACGATAAACAATATATACCAAAACAAAATACAGTGGGGGAGGGGGTACTTACCTGATGCTTGTGATTCCAATCAGTGTTTCTGTTTTTCGCAGTTAATAACTCAGTTGTCACCCCAAGCCTAGGGCAGCACTGTAGAGAAAGACTGACAGGGTGCTGGTGTTGTAAGGAATCTTTTAAGTCTCTCCAACTTGTTTAAAAAGCTTTAAAGAGCAGTGGTAGGGCTTTTTCCGTCAATAAGGCAGGACCGACTCCGCATGGTGATCCCCTGTCAAATGAAATGTTTCTAAAAATATAATATAGAAGATAACGGTCTATACACCACACTGCTATTTAAAATTGCTTATCTTGCATAGAATAATTGAGTCCTTCTCCCTTACAATTTCACTTCCATTGCAAGTGCAGATATTGTTTTATCCTTCCTCTAAACTCTTTCTACTCCAGTCATCGAAATGATTGGAACAAGGCTGGGTGAACGATAAAAAGAAAGGTAATAGTCAAGCAATGCGAATTTAAGGTCATGATGATGCCGTGTCCTTTGGCTACGGTGATCCTGCTCTTGCAGCCCCTCCAGCTATCGTTTCTCCACGCGCAAGAGGTTTGCAAGCCTGAGATGCAGACAGCAGCAGCAGCAGCAGCAAACCACTAATCTGGGAAGCATACATCTCAAGTGACGTCACCCTATTAGCAGAGATGATGGAGGGGGGGGGGGTTGTTGGAGGATGTCAGAGCTGCACCGTTATACACAGCTGGCACGTTTTATTCTAAGGTACGTACGCTGGACCCGGAAGCAAAGCGAGCTGCATCACGAGCTTTTCTCATCCAGCAAGCAAAGCACCTGCCTCCCATGATGTGTTTATGTGTTACTTTGCAGTTTTGATAAAGGGGATCCCCTTATGGATATTAACAAGTGGAACCAGACTCAGACAAAAAGGTCAGGTCGATTTAACCTTCTTCTGTACAACTATCATGGCTTCAGCTGTTTGGGACTCTTCCACCTGTGTCAGGCTCCAAAACAATTCTGACAGTCTTTCCCACTCCCCCAGCAGGTGACTTCAAGTTAAACACTGTAAGAAAAAAAAATATTTTATATATTGAGTTGCCATAGCCGAACGGATATGCAGTAAATGGGTAGGATGTGACTCAATAGTGTGGATGAAGAATAAGAAACACGGAAGCTCAAATTCTTTGAAAAGTAATAACATTTAATGCATCGGGGGGATATAAAACTGAAGGGATATAATACAGTATGATTCCAAACACGGAGTTTGCGGAAGTTATCTCAGAATATCTAAAGCAAACAACGAAGGAAAGTAGCACCGTGTGGGTAAGGCTAGAGCGTTACATGATTGGAATGACAGATCACCAATTCATATTAGGAAGTTGTATTTTCTCTGTAAACACTAGGGTTGCCACCTTTCCAAATGCCCAGTGTGGGAATTTTTTTGTAGAAGCTTCAGATTTTGCAGGACAAAGCATACCCACGACCAGTGCAGAGGATAAAACTTCACTTTTTGTCAAAAAAAAAAAGCCGCATGCTTGTAGCATTTGAGGTTAGGTGTTTCAGATACAAAATAACTGTTTTATGCAACTATTAAAGAAAACATGGGAAATATTTAAAGTCTTAAAATCTCAGGACATTTACAATTTTTTTAGTTTTTTTTACAGGACACAACTGCCCAAAGAGGGACAGGTGGGTAACCCTAGTAAACACAGGTGGGAAGATTCTTTCCAAAGTAAAGTAGCTCTGGAAACATTTCCTGAAGAACATGGAAATGGACAGAGGGTGGTATATTCTTTTCACCTGCACTGTAAAAGTGGAAAGGATGTACTATCCTATGGGGGGGGGGGGGGGGGGATTGGAAGGGAACAGGAGGACACATTATGGGAAAAAAATAGGATGCACAGGTCAGGAAAGGATGAAGTAGTGCTTTTTTTCACAGATAGAATAGTGGTGTGTGGAACAGACTTTCTGCAGAAGGTGTGAGAGAAATATTCTCAGAATCCAGTAACTTACTGAGCAAATTCTTATGAAAGATGGAAAAGCTGAGCTGCTTATAAAGACACCTAGTGTTTCTTTAGTTGGTAGAGAAATGGCAGACTAACTGGCGCAGGCAGACATTATTTATCAACAAAGTTTCTTTGTGGGAAATAATGTAAATTGCTATAAGTATAATTTAGTCCGTGAAAATATGGGTTTCTTAGTCAGTGCCAACTTCACCCCACTTTCACCCCCTAAATGGCCCATCTCAATACCGGAAGATTGCCAAATTCAATAATAAATAACACACACACAGGTACAAAATAACTCTCTAAAAGCCAAGATACAGCATGGGACCAGATGACATCCCATCCTGTGTACACATGAACTACAATATGACTGGCACCACCTCACCCTAGTGTCATGTTTGTTCATAGCCTCACCTCAGGTTTCAGTTTCCACTGGAGTGGCCCCAGAGCTATAGTTCCCCCAATCCAGGGGGGGGGGATCCTGAAATCCTCCTGCAAAACTCCATGACCATCAGCCCTGAGCCTTATCTGCAAGGCATGCCATGATACATGAACTTATAAACAAAAGAATTGGCAACCTTTCAAACACTCTTGGTTTGGGTTTGTTTTGGGTTTGGGATCTCTCTCTTTCTGATTGACTTCTTTTGAATTGATCTCTTGAATCAGTCTCCAGAGCCATGGTGGAGGAGTAAGGTGGCTTACACCTTGCCCACCCTTTGACCAACCATCCATCCCCACTCTGGAATCCTAGATAATCTTAGATAAACTTACTAAGTTGGGTATTAATCCCTGTGTCACCAAATGGCTGCTTAATGGCTTACTGGACACTGTAGTGGTGGAAATGTCCAAACCCCATCCAGCTCCAGCACAAGTGTGGAGTACCTCAGGGGTTCAGTCCAGGGTTTGGGGCGCTCTTATCTCTACTTCTGAAGTACAAAGTACAGGTTAACACTAACAAAAACAAAGTTTGCAGATGACTGCAAACTGCAGCTTGAATCCCCAAATGAAATGATGTGATGACTCTACAACTCTACAAAAGAAACAAATGCTTGGTGCCAGAGCCATGGGCTCAGCTCAATGCCAATGTAATGTATGTGTTGTTATCCTTGGGGAAAAAAAACACTCATATCCATGAAGTATATAGGTGGTGGTACACCAACAACAGAAGTGTGATAAGAGGACTTAGGACACAGGTGGACAGTGGTCTCACCTTCGATAACATCATCAATACAACAGTCAAAATCCTTCTGTGGCACACCTCATCTCATCAGGAGCTTTTCATCCAGAAAAAAGGAGGTCATTCACTGTACTCATCCTCATCCTCATTATTATATTATAAGAATACAATGCCCATTTGGTATGTACCTCAAAGACATCTCTGCAACTGGAAAGGCCTCCCTAAATATCTCCCACTAAAAGAATTCACAGGCTAAAGCAGATGCCCTATGCTGACCTTAAAAACTCAGCTATATCTGCTATCTACTGTCATCATCGCTTCTTAAATCCATCTCTCATATACACAAGCCCAGGTCTCAAAACCAGTTGACAAAAATCCCTCACAAAAAGATCTCCCAAACCCTCAGAGCTACACGCTCCAGGGAACATAACCAAAAAATCACAATAAACAAAACATGTTGAGGTTCCTGACCCCACACCTTGAGGAGGACCCATGAGAATATGGGAATTGTGAAATTCAAGTGTCCTTCCTCTTTTGAAGGAACCAAGAGGAACCTTGAGGATCCTGGAGGGAAAAGGGAAAATTTCACAGGGAGCATCCCAACAGCCTCAGAGATATGGGGAAGAAAAATATTAGCTTAATGAATGGCTAGGCTTGTAATTGTTAGTAGGCTTATGAGCCCTAAAGGCCCCAACCTAGAACCAGTTAGCACCCCAGAATATATGATGTATGAACCAAAATTATTGAAATGGTGAAATAAATAATACAAACAAGTTTAGAGTACAGAGATAATGAGTCAGTATATTTGAAATATATATGAGTTTTTTATGTAACTGAATTACTTCATAAGGTAATTTGCTGTTGTTTATCTGATGTATAATAAAAAAATCCTTGGTGCTCTTTTATGCTACTGTTTTGCATCTAAAGTACTAAAACAATATCAGCTGTTTAAAGTTCTCTGATAGGTGGAGTAAAGATGCAAGAACACTTAATAATTGTGGAATTAATATGCAGAATAGAAATGTTGACCCTCTGCTGCTCATTGCTTGTGATGTTTTTGGTCTAGCATGCCTCATTAATCAAGGATTCTGTGAGATGTATTTTGAAGAGCACTGATCTCTGAAAGTCTTTTTCTGTGAAGAAAACAAAGGAGACTAATTATTTTGTACCTCAAGGAGTAAGCCAGTCCACTCCTTGATTTAGATATTCAGCATTAAATCCCCCAGGTCTCTGAATACGTTCAGCTTTAAATCCCCTCAGTTCTCAAAAAATGGTCTTACTCTGTAGGGCTCTTGGAATGAAAGGGCTAATGTCAGCAACATTATTTTATTTTATTTCATCCAATCAGACTGCAACAACCCAGATTCCTTTCATACAGGCAAAGTGAGAGTATATGGAAATTCAATGGCTTGTTACAAATCACATGATTTGCAAATGAGGGCCTATTACATTTGAACCTAGATTATCAGCTTTGTAGCCCAGCACCTTAGACTGTTTATTATTCATTTTTCCATTTACTTTGTAGACTATTTAATGTTTAAAGTAAGGCTGAAATGCATTTCACTGAGGAGTAGCTAAAGTAAACCCAGAGTAAGTGAAAGCACTGTTATCAAGCAAAACCTGCTTCCTCTCCTGGCATAAGTACTGCATGCTAGTGAGCACAATACATTAAGATATCATTAGGCTGCTGTTAGTTTTCACCTAGGGTACACAGTACTGCTTACAGCAAGATATTTAGTACTGACATGTCCATGAAATCTGCAATGGGGAAATGTGTTATTCCATAACATACAGTGACCATATGGTTGATTAACAAAGTTAACAGAGTGCAGAGGTTACACCCTTCTGCACAGTGGTTGTAGGTGGCAGGGCAAGATAGAATGGAGCTCTAGGTAATGGGCCCTGTGGCACCATCCCCACTCTCTACTGCACTCCCCAAGTTTATCCCCTGGTGTCCCCTCATTCACCTTATCCTAACCTCCTCACAGCACACACACACACACATTTTTCTAGCTTTTCTCACTTCCTCCATCTTTTCAACATACCATAACTGGCAAAACTGCATAACTGTGGAAGAAATAAATGAACAAAGCATGATGTATCTGGGCCACTAGGTCCCCAGAAGTCATGGAGTTCTAGATGCTCTGAGATGCGTTTTAAAGATATTTTCAATACTTTTACAACCAATGATAACTGTAACAAAAGTTTTGACCAAGGAAAGAAATTTAGTTTTATTCTCCATAATTGCTTTTTCATGCATTATTTCAAGATGGGGGTCTGTGGGCTTCTAGGCCCCCAGAAGCCATGGGATTATAGATACTCTGAGGTGCACTTTAGAGCTTTTTCCCAAAACTTTTAATCAAGTCTTTGCCTGAACAAAGATCATAAGTAAGGAAAGAAATTCTGTCTTATAATTTTCTTTCAAGAAAGTAATAAGTTGCATCTGTTATTTAATGTTCGAAGCTGACAAAACAATAGTTCCAAACAAATGGAGAAGTTAGATGCTTGCAAGGGTACAGAAATCATATATGGGAATAGCGCCTTCCTCCCCACCCCCCAACAAAAATGATCACCATCTGTGTAGCACTGTACTGTTAGTCTGGGGTGAAAGTGAAGGTACAAATGGTCATAGCCATATATTTCCCCAACCCTATCCCCAAATGACAGCCACCTTCTTTGTACCCCCTGTGTTGTCAGACTGGAAAATTGAAAGAGAAAATAGAATACAGTATTATATTTTAACTGATGCTGTCAGATGTGCATAAACAGCATGTTTCCTTACCACAGCTGTACACACATCTGATGTTTTATTGTGAGGAAAGTGGAAAAATAATGATCAGAGTAATATATTCAAACTTATTGCTTCTAGATAGTGTACTACCACTAGACACATGATAGTGACCTTCTGTGCAAACATCGGAGGTCTTTTTGTGAGGAAAGTTAAAGAAACAATGACTAAATGGTCCCCAACACACAAACAAGCTAAACCAATCTTCTGGGTACACTTTGAGGTTTACATATGAGGAAAACTAAAGAATTAATGACCACACTGTTCCTGGACTCAACACAAGCTATATTAACTTTCTCTGCATACCTCTGAAGGTGAGAAAAGTTAATGAAATAGTGATCATATTGCCCTAGCTCTCAGTCTGGGGTTTGACTGTGAGGGAAAATTAAAGATATAACGTCCACATACACTCTAGATTCCCATTACAAACTACAGAGACCTTCTGTGCACACCTCTGAGCAGGACCAGTTTTAGGCTAGTAAGGGCTGAAAGCAGAGACCACTGTTGCAGGTTTCAAAATCCACTTATACAACCTGGGGTATGGGGTCCACTAAGCTTCCAGAAGGTCTTAGATTCTAGATGTTCCATTATACATTTTAAGCCTTATGTTTGAAATACAGTGATTTGTTAACTGGTCTTTTTTATGCTACTTAGAAGGGTTATGTATGTTATGAAAAAATGAAAGGCTGCCAGCCCAGCTAGATATAATTTTTAGATAATTCTATGTCATCATAAATATTAATAAAATTCACAGGCTGTTCCACAAATGTAAAGAAAACTGTTAAATGTTGAACTTCAAAAATGTAATCACAGTGCACTCTACTGGAAGAAAGCTGATAAAGTAAAGCATTTTATGGCTGTGTGATCTCAAAGCTCGGAGACAGAATGTCTGGACTAGGGAATTCCTTCTATTGTTTTGAGACTAGAATTAATTGCTAGATTTGTACATGTGTAATGTCTTTTATTGCTGTGGTTTTCTGGCCAGGTGCAAGATCAAAGAACTGTTAAAACTCTTGAGTTCTTGTTAGCTTGGGAAATTAGATCAGAAGTATCGAGAATGATGTAATCAAAAACGAGTCAGCAGTGATGTATTATCAATTTAAGACTTTCTCAGAGAGAGAGAGAGCATTTTGGATTTTGTCTGACGAACATCCATTCACCAGTACTCTGCCTTTGCTCTGTATGCAAGTAGGATCTTAGACTTTAATGTTTCTCTTAGAAATAGATAGAAATAGTAAGTTTAGTCTAGCTACTTTCTATATTTATGTCAGATGACTCTACAGTATTATTTTAAACATTTTTCTGTGATCTCTGAACTCTTGACTAGCACTGTGTTGAATTGAGGAGATTTGTCTTGTGTTTTTATTATTTATTTTTAAACATTTCAACTGTGGCTGTTTTGTGTAGAGATAATTTAAACTCTAGAGTACATTGCATGTATATAATGATACTGTACAAAGCCACTCCAATAAGCCTTAACATTTCTGGTCACACTTACTAATTGGATAATAATATTCCACAGTAAAATCGGACACCCTTTGGGAAGAGCCTTATTGGTAGATGATAAATAGGGGTTCTGGTGGCAGTGGATTACTACCCTATAACCTGGACAGAAGGGGCACAGCTAGTGAACCTGTGCCAGCCTTCCCCAGGAGTGTCTGTGTGGTTGTATATAAATCATATTTCAAAGTGTGTGTGTGTGTGTGTGTGTGTGTGTGTGTGTGTGTGTGTGTGTGTGTGTGTGTGTGTGTGTGTGTGTGAGGGGCAGGGACACGAAGCACTAGTTGGACAGTGGGAGTGCTGGGAGGACTTTGCTTGGAGCCTTGGCTAAGGATTCCACTCTGTAGCTGTGCCAGTGAGGAGTCTTATTGGGGATCTGGAGAGAAAGGGAGAAACTATCCCCAGACTGACTGTGATCTCTGTGTGCTCTTAATGGAAATTTTACTTTACAATGTGTGTATTTGTTATCCTTCCCAATGTGGACACCCCTCACTGGTGCTTGTGGTGAGGATTGAGGCTCCTTCATTACTGGGACAGTGAACGGGCATCACATATTTGCTCACCGGTGTTGTGGGTCTCCATATAGAACAGTCAATGAAATTTTACAAGCATACTCTGCTCACTTACTTACAGTTAATTTTAGGAAAGCCAGTTTGCCTATTATATGTCTTTGAGCCCTGAAGTAAACCGCAATATATGGATAGAACCACACAGGGATAGGGAAGGGAATGCAGATGCCACTTAGGAGTCACAGGTAAGAATTCAACCAGAATCAAATGCCTTGAGATAGAAATACTACTCCCAGTAACACTGTCCCAATTATCGGTTCCTTTCTCACATATCCTACCCAGACCACTAAGGACAGACACTTATCATGTTCATTGCTGATATTTGACTGTGATAGAATGTGACAGAAGTTATGGCCAATTATTGAATACACCCCCACATATAAACACATAACCTATAGCTATACTATTTTAATTCAGATTTCCGCAAAGACAATACATTGTGTGATACTACTTTGCCACTCCAGATCAGTGATTGTTGTTTATCAGTGATCAAACAACAGCAGGGTTATGTTACTTTTAGCCACAGAAAGCCTCTCTACCTATCATTAATGGTCATTTTATAGGCTATGTACACATCTGATATCTGATTATAGTAAAAGATAAAGACAGTATAATGTATTTGAAGTTTGTTTCACACAGATATACAATAATCACAGTAAAATATTACATCTTATGTCACACAAATGCACATTAGTCCTGCAAAGCCAGATTAGTGGCTGTTTAAACTTAACAAATGACAAAATGGGTCAGTTACTTTCATCATCCGACTTCCCCTATTTAGCAGTTATAGCCACTTTGCTGGCTGTGAACACTGCAGATATATGATTGTGATACAAATAAGGACCATTTAATGTGTTTTAACTTTGTTTCATGCAAACAGTAATTGCACAGTAAAATAGTCCAAGTTCCTTCATGGAAATGACATTAATCTTGCAAAAACAGAATAATGAATAACCAACAGTCAATCATTTCCTACAATGACAGCTACAGCAATTATTATAGCTGCTTTGTCTGTGTACATCTCAGATATCCAACTTTTATTTTAAAAAGGTAAAATAAGGGCTACACTGTAATGTATTCCATTATTTATTTATTTATTTATTTATTAGCATCTGTTTACCTGGATTGTCTGTCTGAGCATAAGCAGTGGAGGCCCATGGTGAAAAGCTCTAAGTATAATATATATATATAAAAGGTACAAAATCTGATAAGGACAAAGCTGTCCACTTCCCATTTATGGTTGTCTGCCTGGATTAAAACAAAAAAAATGCCTTTATCTCACACTATTGATATCTATTGATGCTTTTCACACTTACAATTTCACAGTTACCAGTTTATTGTTGAATATTCATGGTATTTCTGCTACTTGTCAATTCACAAGTCAAGTAGATTGTGGTACAGCAAAGGCCACAATGTGTCAAAGCTTTGAACAGAGCTACTGTGGGTTGTTTAATCATTTATTTATTTAAATTAAAGAAACATTGCTGATGTATTTCTTTACTTTAAAAAACAAATAAATATATTGGAGAGTGTCTAGTTTGATTACTGATAGGCTGATCTGTCCTCCACAGAACAATTGTGTCAGGTGAACTTCTCAGCCAGGAATACTGCTTACATTCCAAAAGACTTTCCAAAATGTCACCCAATAAATTATGTACTGACCAGTACTAGTAGAACAAAACTATTTTGCTCCAACACACCAAAGGATATGAAGTCCAAATAACTGAGAAAATAAAATTCTTGCTAACAGTTTTAATAAAATATTATAACAACTGGTATTGGCTTGTGTAAATCCATTTCTATAATAAATTAAACTCTAACAACTTAATATGTTATAATGAGCTGTTACAGTTTCAGGCAGACATAAGTAATTACTTTCTAAATGAATCACAGAGTCTATACAATCAAACTGGCAGTAAGAAGCTTCACGGTCCTGTAGTTGCTTTATCCTTTTTTTTTTACTAAAAACAAAACATCACTGTATCAGTCTCCAAAGAGGAAAATGCCAACCTGTATCAAAATGCATTAATCTTCTACTCTGTCTCACACACAAAACTTTGTACAATGATTCTGCTATGCCATAGACTGACTGTAAAAATAGCCTTTATCGACTTTGTTGCCAATCCATCAAGCCCCCTCATACTTACCAAACCCAAAAACTCAATGTCATCCAGTTGCCATGCCTTCTCATTCCTAACAACCACTATCTGAGAGCCAGTCCAAGATAAAATGCATAATATGCATGACCATAGCACATTCAGACAAAAATTTGTAAAACCTGCTGGAAAACAAGCCTCCTTCTCCTGTTTCAACCATCTCCCAATGACAAACGTATCTAGCTAACTAAATATACTGTGCAATATCAACCTGCGTATCTCCCACTCCAAATTCTAAAATTCATCTCACCCCATTTTTATTGAAAGTCAGCTACATAGTCACATTACCTCTTCAACTAACCTTGGACCCTGATTCATACATATACTTAGGTATATACCTTACCTATATATAAACATGTTGCTATGCTGATCTGTTTTGTTTCTCTCAAAAACTAAAAGATGTGCTACTTATATTTCTCCAATATATGGAAATATAGAACTGCTAACATGATATTTTTGTCATATTTGTCTTAAGCTATATTGTGTCTAGCTCTCCAACAGTGTTTTCACTATCTCTGATTGTAACTTGTATTCCCAGGCTGTGGCTGAAATGGGCCAATTTTGGATTAGTTAAACTTTAATAAATGAATAGACTTACTATACAATGCATCCTTTTACTGTATAACAGAAAGCAAACTAAGTTTCTAGTCCTTGGGACTTAAATATGACAATTAAAACAAAAAGGATATAGCCATCTGTTCTTATTCCAAGATCTTTTACCAGTTTTTTGTGAACTCTTTTACTCATGCAAGTCACTTCTTTCTGAACATGAATGCGAACCATATTATAATATTGTGAAAGTCTTTTAAAAGCCTATGGATGTATTGCTCTGCTAATCCCACAATAGTGAATATTGCCAGTTCCCCTTGTTTATATAAAGTTATCAACAGCCAGTGTGTGATGTGAGCTTTATGATTTGGTTCATACTAAGCTAACTGCCCTTGTGAGCCATTTTAAGCTTAGCAAATTATCCCTTGTGAGACTCAAACCCTGCACCTTGTGTTTGTTAGGCAAACACCTTAACCATCAGGCCACCCTCCCAATTGATAATATCTTTATAATATCTCCTTAGTGGGTAATAATGTAATATACCTATTACAGTTTGTTCATAAGGTATGCAGATTAGCACACATCTCAAGGCTTACAAAAATTCTTACCGAATGTATAACATATGTATTATCCATATGTGAAATTCTAGTATTGTGAGTTGAAGAATTCAAGTTGTTAGAACTACATCTGGTTGAAAGTAAAGATCCAAAGTAAATATCATAATTGTTAAACATTGTGACAAGTTTTGGAAGGCCTTATATAAAATTACCTGAAATAAATGAATGGCCTAATGGTCAGTGTGCCAAACATTGACAACATAATATTGAAAATGCAAATATCAACACACTAATATGCAAGTACCAAGAAATAACCTCAGTGCATGCAAAATTTCACAACAACAAAAAAAGGCCAGAAATCATTGGGTTTTTTTTGCAAGCCCCCAAACCCCTCCACTCCCCTTGCTAATTGTATATACTCTAACTCTAAGCCAACACAAAATCAGGTAATGGGTATATTCCCCAACCTCAAGAATTCTGCAGTCACACAACTGTCGACCATCTGTTCAGTCAACCAAATGTGGTTGACTAAATAGATGTTGACCACAACCACTTTCCTATAACAACAGTGCACCCTCAGATATATAATATTAATATATGTATATATAGAAAGAGACAGAGAGATTTTAAGTAAAAGGTTTAGAGAATTTTTGACTTCAGGTTTTCATTAAGGGAATGACATTCAACCACTTTCCTGAAAACAGTCACTGATCCAATATCCTAAATTCAGCAATGTGAAACATTTAAGTGGTACTCTCTACTTTTTTCCTCGGAGGACACATTGTATGTTTAAGCAATAACCGACAACGTGGTGTGGTATATTGAAGATTTACCCACAGTTGGTGTGGTTTAATAACAAGGGCGAAGCCCAAGTGATTAAATAAAGCCAACAGTGGGTAAATTTCAATATACCACAACCACAGAGTCGGTTATTGCTATTATACAATGACATTAAGAAAAAAAATACTTACTTTTCTTAAATAATGTCTTTGTATAATGGCGCCATACTGTTCTTCTCCAGCTGGTGGTATCCTGCTGCCTTGTTTTGCTGTATTGCGCATGTGTATGGGACTTGTGTTCCCATGCATACCCAGTACATCAATGCTTTGAAAAGAAAGCAACGGAGAAAAGAAAGTCTCCATTGCTCCATTTTTGTTTTCTTTTTTTTTTTTTTATTAAAAAAAAAGGTTCGGCTACATTAGGGGTAGGAGAGAGAATGGAGACAATGTAAAGAAAATCAGGTACATGTCTTTAGTTTTAAATAACACACCTGATTTTCTTTGTATTTCCTCCACACTGCCTCTCTGGTATGTCCGGAGTCTGGACTATAGATTTTTTTTTTTGTTAAAAAAAAATAAAAGTTATGGAATATATGAATGGAAAGAAGTCCGGGTGACTGAACCTTTTTTCAATGGTATATTCTGGGATTTACAATGGGTATGGTTGGGCTGGCCAATCAGCATGATTGTTTTCGAATATTAATAGCCAGTCATTGTATAATATAAAATAATTAACTATATGGGAAAAATTCAGAGAAGATGGAAGTGCTTAAGGCAGCTTTTCACTCCCTCACCCCACCCATCTGTGATATCAGATATGTTCTTGCTATAACATTAGAACCACTCATCTGACTATTAACTGGTTATATTCTTCATCAAAATTTCTAGAACTCTAATAAATGGCAAGACAGAATGACAAACCATTTCTGTAATGCAACCAAATCCTTATGTATAATATTGAGCCACATCTCCATATGTAATATCCCCATGTATAAACAGAGTGACACGGTGGTGCAGTGGTTAGCAATGTGGCTTCACGGCCCTTAGTTCTCTGGTTTGGTTACCAACTAGAGTGCCTTTTGTTGCTATGTCTTCCTTGTGTCCACATACATTTTTATTAAGTGATTTGCTTTCTTCCCACATCCAAAGATAAGTAAACTGCCTCTTTATGTGGGAGCATGCTTGTGTCATGGGATGTACTGGCATTCCATCCATGTTTATTTCCTGCCTTACATCTATTGCCTTCTTGGACTAGCTCTGGGTGTGTGAATTCCTCATCTGGATAAAGTATGTAATGAAAATGGATGGATGATGTTGAGTGATGCAGGACTCACTTCTCTGCATTTCAGCAGGACTTGAGTGGTCAAGCCCATTTAATCAAATTAGAGATTGCCAGCATTTTACCTCACTTGCTTCAAGGATATACCATTTTTAGAGTTATTTACTTTTTTAATGTATTCTTTTTAATAAGTGAATTGGTCAACATGAAGCATTTTCAGCTATAATCTGGGCCACAATAACAAATGAATTTATTTATTTCCAATTACTTTTCTGGAAAGTCCAAATGGGTTATTTAAAACTTCATTCCAGCAAAACATGGGTAGAAAAGCTCAAATACTTTATATATATATATATATATATATATATATATATATATATATATATATATATATATATAAATAGTCAAGTTAATAGTATTACATTAATTTGCACATGGCAGCTTTAACAAGAGACTAAGACAGAATAGAAAGGATATTAAGATTAAGGTAACGAGCCTAATAAAAGTGAGTTGCAGGAAAAGGAAATTGAACATAGAACAAATTATGCTTATTCAACAACTGAAACGAACTAGATAACAGGAGAAACATATTTTCTGTTTTTAACAAATCCAACAAAAAGAGAAAGCTGTCAACTTGAGATTAGCATGAAAAATTAGTAGAATAACATGAACTATAGTGTTTCGTACTTAAAGTACAAAGCCTGTTATTAGTAATTAAGCAGCAGAGATTAGATGATGTTCATAAGAGCTAGAGAGGAGAGGTTGGGGGTTGACATAATGTTTATGGTGTTTTACCTTACAATTACAAGGTACAGGGTTTGGTTCTCACATTTGGGAGGCATGGTGAGTCTTAAAAATTCTCCCTGTGGTTGTTAGCCTAGTAATTACCCATGAAGTTGTGGAGTAGAATTTGAAAGAAGACTGGATAAAACTGATATCGAATTGTCTGGATGTTATTGGTGTAGAGATATCTAAATGGAGGTGCTTGGAAAGTAGATCTGGAGAAGGTTGTGAATGCTAGCTTAAATATAAATTAAGCTTTACCTGACAGGCTGCTAGCAGAGCACTCTGCTTGACATGTAAGGGCAGGCTATTCCACAAACTGAAGTAAACTTCATCAGTTACCTCTCATGCCATTTAGTGATGTTGATGGGTAGTATAGGTTTAGGCCTACAGAGTGGGTGTTTACTTTATTATTGGTTATTGGTTCTGTTAGGTGAAAGAGGTTAAACAGTGCTGGGTCATTCATAGCACAGAAAGCCAAGCAGACGTCAGTCTTCAGGAACTGACATGACACTAAGCAGAGGGACAAGGCTTTTAATATATCACAGCAGCCAGGGGTGCTGAGACCTGAGATCATTTTGGCGAGGAAACACTGAGGTTTCTCAACTTGGTTTAGGTGCTTAGCACTACACATGTCAAAGAGGGCACTTTATTCAATGATGGCCCTACTAAGGGAGGAACAAAGTGGGACTGGAACTTCTTTGGACCTGGCAGGGGCACCATGAAGGATAAGTGGTAAAAGACTGAAGTATTTTTTAACCACCATAGAGACATGGTGGCCAAGGAAGCTACTCAAGTTCCTAACAATTATGTTAGATTTAAGTGGAACATTATTTTATATGGTAAATGGAGGTAATGCTAGATTTACCAAAATAAACTATATGGCATTTCTTGGTATGAAATACTGATGGGCATGACTGTTCAATAAGAATGTGGTACCTCTACCGTTATTGTGTCTTTCGGCTTTTCCTGGTTAGGGGTCGCCACAGTGGAACTCCGGTCCGCTAATGATTGGCAGTAGATTTTTACGTGCCGAGTTGCCGGCCCTGACTCACAACCTTCAACAAAGGTACGCCCATTCATGCATGTCTCCACACAGAAGACGCTCTAGCTGAGAATCGAACAGGACAACGTCTTACTGTGAGGTGACAACGGTACCGCAGCACCAACACCGCAGTCCTTTTGGTAATTAAGGACTGCTGAATATATCCTAGCTACAATGACTGGTATGTGAATATATTTGAATAAGTATTTCCATGCAAACATCCTAAAGCTTTGGGATCTGGTCACATGTCTAGGAGATAGTCAAATTTATATCTTGAGGTCATTCCAACTCCTCCTGATCACCACCACCACCACCACCACCACCACCACCACATTCATACGTATGCGTCTCCATCCTAATCTTATAAAGACTGTTATTAGTCTTTTCATAAGTGGAACACCACCATGCATCCATCCATCAATTCATCTATAACCCCCTTTTTCACATTTTTGTACATGGGGTTGGGGTGTCACACCCTGCCATGGTTATTCTTCCATACCGCACACATACATGCACATGCAGTCACACCTACATCAAGTTTAGTGTATCCAATCTACTATTCATATCATTTAGAAATTTACCCAAATAAAAGTTTCATGAGATATCCTTAGGGTGGTTGATTCCATCTCAGTATACAGCATTTACAGCCCTTTCAATTAAAAAAGTGTCATTCAGAGATTCCATTGATCCCTGTAAAATTTTGCAAACCATTAAATTAATCTTCTAGTAGATGGTCCCAAAAAGGTAAGCTTGGCCTCCTATTGAGCCCCATGGTGTCAGCTTTCTAAGTATTTCCTAATAAGTGCTAACCAAGCTAATTCTGTTTTATTAAATAGCTTATCCTTGACCAAAGCTAGGCCCTTCTCCAACTCACTAAAAATATATGGCTTACCCCTTTCTTCCTAAATTCCTTATGTTCAAGCCACATTTTCATCAAGGTTTTCCACACCATTCCATAACTGTGATTGCATACCCACTGCTAACTGCACTGTTGTCCAATATGTCTTAATGCCCAGGACCACCACTTCCTTATGCTGTATTGGTAGTTCTAGTTTCTCAAAAGTCGCTGCATACTGCTGCATATGGAACTAAAAAGAAAAAAGTAATTAAAAATATCCTGCTGCCATTATTGTCCTCCATATCATGCCCAGTATTTTCTCCAAGACAAAAATAAGAAATTTCACTTTCTTTCCTGGAAACCAATGCAACTTTACTATTGTTAACATCAGACCACTGTAGTACTTTGAAATGTTGCCATTACTGTCACTTGAATCTTGTACAATTTTTACTACACTCGGTGTCATTAACATCTGCTGTAATAAGACAGCTGCATTCCTACACTTCCCAGAAGAAAGTGAGGAAGAACCCTGACACTGATAACCACATCTGATGAGGCGTTTATGCTTGTACTGGAAGAGCTGGGTCTCTTGCTGAAAAATAACACTAAGATGTCAGTGGTTTGTTCTAAGTTATCTTTCCACATTAATTGACTATGAAACCAAGTGAGTAGCAATATCCACTACAGGTTATCAAATGAGATAAGGGTAATATGTGCATTCTACATCCTATACTTATTACTAAAATGTTATTCAAGTTTTTCTTTATCCATATCAAGGGATACCCTTCAGGTTATCAAATGAGATAAGGGTAATATGTGCATTCTACATCCTATACTTATTACTAAAATGTTATTCAAGTTTTCCTTTATCCATATCAAGGGATACCCTTCAGGTTATCAAATGAGATAAGGGTAATATGTGCATTCTACATCCTATACTTATTAGTAAAATGTTATTCATTTGTAGTTTTTCTTTATCCATATCAAGGGATACCCTTCAGAAAAATAAAAGCAAGAGCAATTGAAAGGACAAAACAACTTATTTGTAAGTCACATAGATAGAAAAAAAGGAGTGCAAGAAAGAAACACAAGTTAGACTATGTCTATAACTTTGTATTCTAAGGAAATATTCTATGAACCTTTAACTCCCTTTGTGTCATTTCCTTGATGCTCAGACAGTATGCCATCAGCTTCTAAAGAATGCCTAGAATCTTAAAAATAATAAACAAAGTTTAGTGATTTGAATGTTAAAACATGGTGCATATATCATTTTTTATAACCCCTACAAACTTAGCATCTTTATTAGGGCATGAGAGACAAAATAAAGGGAGTTGTGTCTAAACCTAATCCAGATATTTAAAAATTCACAAAATATGTCTGACCCCCCTTAGAATGAATGCATATAATAGAATCATTGGATAAGGAAGTAGGCAAACTAAAAAAAAAGGTAAGAACAATTGCACTAAATTATAATTCTCTTGTCTTGCTTCAGACAATGATGCAGGTCTGACCCAGCTTAAATGACCAGATACATGATGCAGAAGTATAATATAAAAGTACTGTTACCTTTCATCATAATGAATACCACTTTTCCTCAATCAGATTCTGAAAAAAAAAGTAAATAACAGAAAATACTTTTGTTTTTATAAAACTAGCTCTGAAGAAAGATGGATTAAATCTCAGCAAATTTGTGTAATCACATTCAAAAGAAGGCAGAAGATTGCTAGGACATAGCTTTAAAAACTGTTAATCAAGTCCAAAAATGTAAAACAGCACAGTTATGTGCAAGAATACTTCCAAAAGCATCTGTTCTTCAAGAAGTGGTTACTCTAAGGGAAGTCTTAACATTTCATTTTTTTAAAAACACCTTTCTTGAATTATCACTTAAGATACAGGTAAACATACATTTATGTAAAAGAAAACAAACCATATTAACATGTTCCTAGTTACAAACATTATACATCACATTTTTTGTATAGCTATCATCAATCCAACATTACGTAAAATTGCTTGATCCTTGCCTTCCCTTAAATCTCACTCTTCCACCAAAACATTATTCTGCACGAGCTGCTCCCACAATTTGCATTTTTTCTTTGTAATTTAACCTTTTCTAAAGATGCTACTTTCAGTACTTTAATCTCTTGTTACAATATCCAATACTTCAAATGCAGTTGGTTTTGACACTGATTTCCGTTTTCTAGTAATTTATTTTTTGATAGCCATCAGAATTAAGCTTAGCAAGGCCTTACTATGTCCAGGTAATTCAGATTTCTTGTATCCCAGCTAAAAAAAAATAATTTCCTTAGTTACACCCATTTGCTTACCCAATATTTCTAACAGTACTCTATAGGGAATTTTTGAATTCTGCCAACTCATTACACATATGTTCACAGTTACCCCTTTCTTCCCCATCACACCTCCAACATTTGTCATCTACCTGAGAAAAAATTCTTTGGAGTCTGTTTGGGGTATAAAAATACCTATACCTATCCAAACACTGCCAAACAAAAATCCTAAATCTTCTTGACTTTGTTGCATATTTGTGAGCCATACATATGTCCTCCCATCGTTCCTTGTGAATTGCTTATCCAGTCCCTCTTCCCAACCTTTTCTAATTTCCTCTGATTGAGTCTTATAGTTATTGGCAAATATTTTATATGTTTATATGTAATACTAATTGTCCTTTTTTAAGAGCAGTTTCTGTTCCAGATTCAACTAAAACTCTACCAGCGTAGGTCTTTCACTAAGAATTCCCCTATCCCTTTTTCTTTGCCTATACTCTATTAATTGCCAATAGGGAAGGCAGTCTCTATCCCACAGTCCAAATGTCTTCTTGGCCTCTTCCCATTCTATTGCCTTTCCCTCTCTAGTTATTTGTTCTCAATACTTTGGCTCCTTTGCCAGTTCTCTCCAATAAATTCAACCCCTCTCTTGTCTATTCTGTATCTCTAATTGCAGTCATCCCTATCGGCAAAATCTCCTTTCCTCATTCCCATGTTGGCTTAGTTTTTAGAATACTTTCTCCTACTTTATGAATACAATATTCTTTTTGTATGGCTGTTATTCTCCTTAAGGATTCTCTAATTGCAGTCATCCCTATCGGCAAAATCTCCTTTCCTCAGTCCCATGTTGGCTTAGTTTTTAGAATACTTTCTCCTACTTTATGAATACAATATTCTTTTTGTATGGCTGTTATTCTCCTTAAGGATCAGCATCCAAAATTCCACTCGCTCCTTATTTCTTGAATTTTCCCCATTTCATTATCATCATTATCATCATCCCTTTCCATGTTGAATTACATCTTTCTGCTTGTGTTATGTATATGAGCCTTAACTGTGTAGGTCTAAAATATCCATTCAAATCAGGAAGTCCTGAATCACTTTATTCTGTTGAAAGGATCAACTTATCCCACTTTAACCTTTCCCTCTTCACCTCTAAGATAAATTCCACCAACTCTCTATTTGTTGTCCACAGCTTCTCCTCTGGCTAATAAAAATATACCTGATCTATAAAGGTTTATAGGTTCATAGAAGTTTACTAGGCTAACAGCCCTAGAGCCCTTACAAGCCTAGCCATATTTATCCTGATTTACCACAATTGTCGGTGTTAGGTGAGTAAAGTTTTCTTTCTCTATATAAAACTAAAGGGACTAAAAGCATTGTCACTGCTTGTATCTTGCTTTCCATATCCATAACAAGAGCTTCCAGATTCTCAGTTTTTGTGTTATCTTTTTAGTCTCTTCCTACATATCCTTAACGGCTATAACAGAATCCTTTTTAATCCATACTTTTAAATACTTCATTTTATGGTGTCCCCATAAAAATGGGTATTACTTTACAGATTCCTGTGTGTTACACAGTTTATGGCCATAGCTTTTATCTTCATTAATTTTACATCCCAAACAGACTTGAAACTGCCTCAAAATTTTCCACAACACTAAGATGTCAATTTCTGTTTTTATCAGATACAAAATATCACCTGCAAATAAACCCACCATCTTTTCCTGATTAATATATCAATTATAGCCTTCAGTTTCTAAGTCCCTTATTTTCTTTGCCAATGGCTGTAAATATAAAGCAAACAACAAAGGGGTAAGAGAACTCTCCTGCCTGGTTCCTCTGTTCAGTCACAACTTGTCAGAGAGGAAGCCTCCCACTTTAACTTTTGCCTCCAATCCCTCATATAGCCTCCTAAATAACCTTACTATTGTATCAGGGAATGGAAATACTTTCATTGTCCAGATCATAAATCACAGCTCACTCTGTCAAAGGCTTTCTCCGCATCAGGTCTCACCAGCAACAGCAGTATTTTCATACACTCTGCTTTCCTTTAGGCCATTATTGCTCTTTTAATCTTGTCAAATGTTTGTCCACCCCCTCCACAAAACCACAGTGATCCATATCTATCAATTTTGGCAACACTTTTGTCATTCTTTTAGATTTTATTTACATAAACACTTTATAATCATGATCTAAAATTGAAATGGGTCTATATGAAGCTGGGTTTGATTGGTATTTACTATCTTTAGGTATTACAGTCACCACAACTTTCTTCCAGAATGTTGGTGTTGCCCCTTCTTTTAAAATACTGTTAAAACCTTTCAAATCTTTACGACTTTCTTCCTTCCTACCCTGCAAATTTCCACAGGAACCTAAGTTGTTGTGCTAATATTTTTGTGCTCTAGCGTCATCATCAAAAAACACAGACAGGTGACACCCATAGGTGTTTCTGCAGTTGCATCTTCCTGACACATCAAGGCATCAGATGTTGCTTGTTCATATTTGCATTAACAAATTTAAAAACATGCTACATACAAGTATTAAATGATTTCATCTTAAAGCTTATACAATGGCAAACACACCTGTGTTGATATTTGACCTCTGTCAAGAGCAGATAAAGCGATATTAATTGATGTTTATATAATATTTATTTATATTGTCATAACTTTCATGTTTTTTAAATATCACGACAACCAAGTTGCAGAGACAGAACATTTTAGCTCATATAAAAGCTTTTGGATGAATGAATAAAATGTGGATAACAGTATGTGATAACTTGAGTGGTTGCCAATATATTGTAAGTTGTTTACAAAGTATTACAAACTTAATAGTTCCTGTGTTTACTGTGACTTATAAAATCCATTAAGACCTAGAACCTAAAGAATACTACCACTATGAAAACAGTTTGGGTTGAAGAGTTTGCCATTTACACTTCTTTAGTAACCCCTGTGGTTCCAGGTATATAAGCATTTGTTTGTAATATGAGGACATAACTTGATTCTGTTTGCTGATTGGAAGTTACTTTGAAAACTTCCAGGGCTCCATTGGAGGAAATGAGTTAAAGCAGTCTCTTCTAAACTCGTGTATATTACCCAAGTACTCCTTTATTTTCTCCTTAGCACTTTGCAGTTGTGCCTCTTTTTGTTCCATGAGATTCCCCATATCCTGCTGTACTTTAACCTTTGTCAGCCCATTCTAAATAATTAATGTTATTTCGTAACCATTTCTTTTTTTATTTCTACCCTATGTTAAACTCCACTTTTATTTTGTTCCACTTACTAGCTATAACGTCTGAAGAAATGTTTACCTTTCCTAATACCTACAGAATAATTTCCACTTTGCTGTTCCTTAAATTCCTATGTTTTTAACAGGTAGGTGCGGAAGCACCAGTGTCTCATTTTTACTTCATTACCCTGCATTTTTATCTTAGTTGTTATTGACATGTGATCTGAAAGAGTTATTGGATGTATGTTGAAGCTTTCAATTAAATGCACATGTCCTGTGAAATATAATTTCTGTGTAATCTAGCCCAGTTATTGTACCTTGGGGAATAATATGTAAATTCTTTCCAAGTTCCTACTACTGAATTCACATCTTCCATATATTTCTTCAGAAATCTACCTTCTTTTGTTATATTTTCCCTTCAAGGTCCCACAGATACACCCTTATTGTTGCAAGTCAAATTCCAGTCCCCACCCAAAAGTAATATTCTCTGCTGACAGATGATTATTTCTCTCAAAAATTTCATAAGCTCCATAATAGCAGTTTTAAGTGGAATATAAATATAGGATAGCTTATTCCTCCTCCCTTGTCAGTAGCTCCTTTCTACCACAAATCTACCATTATCTTTTCCCCTCTTCTACCTCTATTGTAGCTTCTCTAGCAATTATTACTCATATAAGTATTCCCCTTTTTCTTTGTCCCTGATACTCTGCTGAATATCCCTTCTGAAAACCTCTTTATCAAATTCACATGCTCACTTCTTTCCAAATGTGTCTCCTGAAGAAATGTTATTTGCACTCAGCATTTCTTAATATAATTAAGTACTCCTTCATGTTGTGTACACCTGTGGGTCCATTCACATTCCAATAATATGGATAGTGTAGCCATTATGATAAGAAGTTATTATTCCCACTTATTATATATGACACTGTTTTAAATGTCTATTTCCGGCTTTTGTGTTACATTCACCCACTAATGTTTGGCAGGTTGACATTTTATACAGTTATTTCTTGTCATCTCCATTTGAACCTGTATCACATTTTACAAGACATTGTGTTTTAATGAAAACCCACAAACAAGCAAACAAAATAACAGGCACCCATAACCTACTAACTTAAAACTAGCACATAAAACTGTGTACATCTTCAAATAATGAAGTTTAACCCTCCTGATAGGAACAAGTGTCCCAAACAGATAGCCACACACACATACACAGAGCCTAACCTAAAATTAATGTTATCCATGTTAAGACACATGTTGCAGCCTGTCCTCATATTTACACTGATTGCTGTCTTTTCTTGTCTCATCTTTATTCCTCTCCCAGATATGAAACACAGACTGTATGCTTTCAGAAAACATTAACTTTTAGCCTTAGAAAAGATGCTCTGGCTTTTTTTACCTACCCCTGTAGTTAGATGTCTCCATGGAAACATAAGAACAAACTGTACAGCTGCCCTCAGCTGCATACTTCTCAATTCACATTGAACATGCATTTGCTAAAGGTAAACTTTTCATTACATTCATTGCTTCCTTATTTCCTTACTTAAACACACACACACAAATTATTAGATTAAGCCAAATGCCTTAATCCAGATATTAACCTATACAAAAGAGAAAACACATCACCTTTACATATATTATAATCTGTACAGTTTTAAACCCTATCCACCACCTTGACAACCCAAGATTACAGCATATTAACTTAAACATACTTTTGTCCAGCATTTATTCTCTTTTTACATTCTAATGATTACATTTCTTAAATACTAAAAAAAGAGTTTTCTTTAGTATCTTTATCACATACATTAGCTGGAAATGCTTTACTGTATAACAAGCAATTTATATCATGAAATGTTTTATACAGATACTGTTAAAAACAAGTATCCTTCTAAACATTAATGACATGAAGTGGGGTATACTCATCAGTCCCTACAAATTTTCAACAAAAGTCCAGTCTTTCCACTTTTTCCTGTAAAGCCATGTTGTACAAATATTGATACTTTACAATCTTACATTTATTCACTAATGTCAGTGTTGCTGATCTTCTTCCTGTTCATCTTCATCTCCCAAACCCAGACCCTGGTTCAAGTCCAAGGTACTTCCCATTCTTGTAGTTATTTCCAAAAGGTTTCACTGGCAAAGTTTCTCTATCAACTTTATTATCAGAAGAATGAGAAGCAGAGTCCCTTTCTGTTTGACAGACCACTTTTTGTTGGACAAAATGTTCTATGTCCTCCTTAGTCTGTAATGCAAAAAAAAAAAAGCAGACGTTAATCCTCCAGAAAAAAAATTCTGAAGACAGCTGGAATTTCACACCTGCCTCTCAACAGTTGCGATTGCTGGGATAAATTTGCCTCTCTTCTGCCTAGTGTACAGTGAATAATCATTCTCCGGGATTCAGTAATGCCTACACTAAGTATACACTGTTCTGAGTGAACAGATAACAGACATAACTCACACCTTCTTTCTCCTAATTTTAGTTTTCCTACTGATACTCTTGCAGCTTTAAATATTGACAGAGATTTATAAAGGTTACCACAAAGTGTAGACTACAAGTACACAGTGTAATCTTTCTGAGTGACTAGAAAGCACAAAAATGTGATAAGAATGTTCTTGAATACATATCATGTACACAGTGATGGCTTTATTGAATCTGGCTCACTGTCTCCAATTTTTAATACTTTGCCTTTCTACCACATTTTTTTTGTCAGGGACAACTCCTTCTGCTGGTATGATTGCATCTTTACTAATACAATTGTTGGCTGCTTTTTCATGGCAAGGTTTGGAGCATACACACAATATATCATTTCAGTTAACAAACCTTGCTGTGAAATACCAGAACACTTTCTTAGGTGTGCTTTCATAAAAGTAATACAGTCTGTTCCTTCCAGTTTCTCTGGTACAGTAGACAATCTCAAGTTTTCCCTGCATGCTGTATCCTCTCTGTCAACCATTTTTTAAAATAGCTCTTCTTGAGCAGTCTCATACTCGGCTATCCTTTTCTTCATTTCGACCTCTGATTCATCTGAATAGCTGTTTAATGCTTCTTCCATTTTTCCAGACATTTGTTATGTGAGTTGAAATACTCACAGTGTTTTGTTTATTTTCATCAGCTTTGAACACATTTAATTTATTGTTTCCTCTAGATTACTTGGAAGCCATGTCTTGCAACAAAGCTGGAGCTTTAACTGCTTTTTGCTGAACAGCTGCAAGTATTCTTCCCAGTCAGTATTTTCTCTTTACCTTTTCTAGTTGTTTTTTTTTTCAGGCTCTCCAAGTTTCTTTTCTGATGACATTTGGGCAGGGTACTTACTAGCCAGTAACTGAATTTACTAAAACTAACAAAGTTAACGGCCTTTATCGCTTAGTTTCTTTTTTCATACTGGGAGAGCTGAAATGAAGCAATTGATCAGTGTGCTGTCATCTTGGAAGTCTTAACAGTTTGGTTTTATGTACATTATCAGACATTAGACCCACACAGAAAGATCACCAACTGTGCTTCAGTACCTATGGAGACCAAAGCTGACCTCATCCATGCAGTGTTTTAAACACTGGTAGATGTGAGTATCGCAAATAAAGTTAGCACTGTGAGAGCTTTATTCAGTTCAAGTTCCTTAAGCCCCTTACAAAGCTTGTTGTTACAATGGTCAGTTATGTACATTATAACCAAGCTTGATGAACTGTGCAAAAGTACCAAAGGGAAGAAAACTGAGGGCGGGTAACTTTAGTACTACAGGTACTACTCCTCAAATATGTACTGTTTGGTACATATAAATGAACCATAACTTCTTCTAGGATGACTACAGTAATAGTAAATCAATAGATATAGAAAGATTCCCAAGTAGTGGTATCATATGCATGTAAAGTAAGTTTCTGGGTCCCTTTTGTAACAGTTGTTCTACTGCTGAACTGTGCATCCAATGTCTATTTTGTGAAGATGTGTACTACAGAATATGTTTCAGTTTCTAAGATACCTTGACCAGAAATACATCTGAAGTAGGATGACAATATCACTGCTGCTCTATTGGAGTGAACTGTTACTGTATTTTGAGGTCTTGAGGAGGTTTATTACATTTGTCATAGTAACAATCAATACACTAGAAGAACCTTTCAGAAACAGTCTGTTTACTGACAGGCAACTTCCTATCTTTTGAAATACACAAAAGTTGATTAATCTGTAATCATTACATCTATTCTGTAGACGCAAGTCCAAGGAACTCAAAGACCAATGTCTTAAAGTGATTTGGGTGTCTCCTTGTGAGCATATTCTGCTGCTTGTACTCAAACTCACTACATATGGTGAGAGTGGAGCTGCTGCTTCTGTGCATCACCCAAAATGCAGAAAATTAGGTAATTGTGGCAGCCCTTGGGAGGTAATGGGGGTGAGAGTATAGATTAGGGTTTCAGGCTGTGATTGTGAGGGATATCTAGCTTTTGGGAGCAGGAGGGGAGTTTAGAGTTAGAGAGTAGAAGGGCAGTTTTAGGTTTAGGTCCATGAATGCAGTTTTAGGTCTATGGAGTGATCAGTGACTTTAGGTTTTTAAGAAAGGGGAGTGAAATTTAGGTTTAGGGAGCAAGTGGGGGCTATAGGGTTAGAGAGTGGGAGGGGAGTGCTATGGTTAGGGCTAGGGACCAGGTGGGATTTTTGGGGTTAAGATTGGAGTGCTAGTAGGGCTACGAAGTTCAGTAAGATTGGGTGGTAGGAGAGGTAGGTAATTAAGCTTGATTGGGATAGTGGGAGTTAGGGCACTTGCCATTTAGAGTGTGTGTGTAGTGAACTACAAACATTTGTAATATATCCATTCTTGTATAGTAGCTCAGCTGAGTACATCTCAACTGTTTACATTTTTGCAAAATGTCCAGATTTTTGCTTCAGATTTTCATAAGATCATAGGAAGTTACTAGGCTATTGGCCCTTATAAGCCTAGCCAAGAGTTTAGCCCATGCATAGAAAAATCAGCAAGCAATTTTCAGTCCGTTTCTCATAAATTCTGTTATTCTGACCAATCTTTGGCAACTTCGTGAGGAGTAAAGTCATAAAATATTGACAGACATCTGAGTTTCAGGCATCATACTCTTCAGAAAATTTGTACTAATGCAAAAGTTGTTATTCTATGAATTTTCTACATTTCTAGGAGCAATATTTAAAAATGTTCCATATTTTTTGGCCTTTGTCCCCTATTATTTATGGCTGATTCGGGCAATACCTTCTATCAGACTGGTAATTTACAAAGAATATTGGCAATTAAATAAATTGAGATTCAATGCAGAAACTACTTTTGGCATAAAAGAAGGAATTGCTTTAATGACATGTTTTCATTGTGGAATACCAAGTTAGGTAGCTTACAAAAAATAGTATATAACTACAAAATCCTAAAAGAGCCATAAACATTGTCTTATAGAAGTATGGTAATATTATATTCGTCAAAAATCCAAAAAGGTCAGATATATCTTCTTGGATGACTTAAGTGAAGAACTCCTTTAAGAAAGACCTCAAAAGAAGAATAAAGTGTTATCTGTGGTATGGCCAAAATATAGGCGATTACAAAACCATAAGAGATTAACTAATGAATAAGGCAAATTTAAGTCAAACCAGTAACTGAAATAATCTATAAGTGTTTGTGTTAGACAAAATAAATGATTTAAACCTTGTGTTTTTTATTTCTGTATGCAAGACTTTCTTGTATTAAAGTTCTTTTAACATATTTGAATGTGTAATGAAATGAAGCTGCTAGTATGAATCAAAACTATATCCTTTTTCCTGATACTTTCAAAGTTCTGAAATGAGGATGTTTTATTCTACCCTCTCCCTGGTTTAGGAAGAATCTGCTGAGATTATGGCCATGGTGGAAGACAGATTAGGTTCAATAGTGGTGAAATATAAGTTTTTTTTAGGCCAATATAGCACTATCTAAATCAGGCTGACTTAGTACTGCTTTGTTTTGAAGAAAAACTTCTAGATTATATGAGAAGGAATACTGTCATATAATAAAATCTGATTCTAGTAAAGGCTGAAGTCATCATGGAGCACAAAGTTTTGAGGCAATTGCTGTGTTGGGTAACGCATATAATTGTCTGAAAAAACTATGTAATTTGATATAAAATTATTGGATTTTTTTTTTTTTAGTGATTTTCCTGCTCAATGCATTTGCTAGCTGAATTTGAAGCCCTGGGAAATTAGTTGCTATCACTTGCAGATTGTGCCCCAGAGCCCATTCCCAAACCTGAATTGCCTCTTTACACAGGTGAAAAGATTAATTTCCTCCATGCTTGTTTACATACATCACTTTTATCTTGCTTGTGCTGACTTGAAGGTGGCCCGATGAAATGTAATCCTGGAAGACTGTTAAGGTCCTGTATTCTACCTGCATCTACTTCATTTTCACATAAACTGATTTTTTCTTTTGTTAATACAGCTGCCATAGGGTTAATTAGTTGTTGACACGAGCTCCCAAAGAATCAGTAGTCACAATTTGAACTTTGAAAGGTGGACACTATATATTTCCCCGGACAAGTTGTCAATATCTATCTACTACAAAAAATATGTTAAGTGTCACAGGAATTACCATATCCAGGGGACCTGTAGCCTGATTCCAAATGTTTCTGAGATGTCACTGTATCTTCCTCATATGCAATGGTGCTTGAAGCACTAAAAGAACACCAAGAAAATATGTACCCCAGAAGTATAATAAACTACCCAGCTGTGATGGCTTCTTGCTGACAGAACTGTTAATAGTACTGATTACATCTCTGTTTTCTTGCCCTGTATTGGAAAAAAAACTTTCATTAACATTGAATCTATGGATACTGTTATGAAAGTTATTGCTGGCAAGGAATTCAAAGATTTCTTGTAGTTTACTGTTGTTCCAAAGAACTGGAACAAAGCAATGCTTTGATTGATGTGTTG